>NW_006797999.1:928419-931478 GCF_000442215.2 Lipotes vexillifer | reverse complement strand
GCTCTTCCCTTCTCCCCATGCAGCTGTCCTTCTCATTGACAATAATCTCATTTTAAACATCCAATCTGTAGACTTTTACCCCCAAAGTGATGAGGTGGTGTTATGTGGAATAACACATATGCAGCATCATAACTGTAAGCGTTTGGGAGAAATATGAGGATGATACATTGAAATGATGAACTGCATGTTCTCTCAAATGGCAAATCCATAAGGAAGAATAAATATAGCTTATCTATTGAGAAAATAGAGTGTTTTTGAAAGATCTGTTTTATAATGCATTCTTGCTTTCGGCCATTTCTTTTGCAAATCCTTAAAGGGTCAGTAGCGTTTTACTCAGAGCTTTTCTGGGACTGCTACACCCCAGACAAGCTGAGCTCATATCCCAGCGTGAGAAGCATCATGCTCCCCTCGGGAAGGGGGATTCATGTCCCTCCTGTGGTCTCGTCTCCCCCTGGGGAGCAGGGAGCTGACAGAGCAATCGTGGAGGACCAGTGAAGTCATCAGCGTAAAACTGGGACACAGCTTTGGCTGTTGACGTCTGATATACCAGGCATGTGTTCCACTGTTAAAATATAAAAGAATAAACATCCTAGCACGTGAGTTAAGAGCCATCTTTGTGAGACAGGAGCAATTTCTCAGTAAACACCCGTGGTTAAAAAGGATCACACTTGAACTCATTAGCATATATATGGAATTTTGCATTCCTCACGTATTTGAGGTCAGTATTAAGGAACTAGGCACAAACCTGCTCTTCCTGCAGGGGTGCGTGATCACACTGCTCTCTGGGCGCGGACAGCTTCCCAGCGTGTCTGAAGGTGTGATTATTCACTGCGCCACCCCTGCACTCTCCTTGTCAGCTCTGAGTCTTCAGTGCATGACTGCAGGCTCGGCCTCTGTGCGAGTCAGGTGGATGGGCTTTCTCCTCGGCAAAGCCCTTGTGATGGAGGGACGGAGGGGTGAGTCAGAACCAGCTCTAGAGGCAGGTCTCCTGGAAGGGGCCTTGAGGACCAAAGCAGGTGTTTGGGGGTCCTAGGGCTGGGGAAGTCCCCTTCGAGTGGTGGCTCTCTGATTCAGGGTGCATGACGTCACCTGGATGCTTGTACCCCGAATTCCTGGCCCCAGCCTGGCTGCTGACCCTGCAGGTCTGGAACAGGGCTGCCCTTGAGGACCCTCTTCAAGGGCCACTGCCCCTTCTTGTCAAGGCCACATGCCTCTTCTGGAAATAGAAACTGAAGCCATGGCTACATTGCTTCCCACTTGACCGGAAACACCGTAGTCTAGATATCAACACACCCTCATGAAATCATGTTTAAAATGAAACCAGTAACTAACAACTGAGCGGGGACCACGGCCCAGTCCAGGAACATTTGAACATGGCTTTGCGGGTGGGTGGGGTCAACCCTGACCTGCTTTCACAGTGTGAACAGAAGGCCCACGTGGAAACCTACTGGCCTATTGTCCACACACGCCTAAAACCCTAGTAATTGCGTAAGATCCATGGAACGAAAAGGAGATTAATTCTTTTAATCTCAGCCTGGTTTTACTATGAGGCTTGAATAATTCAATTATTTCAGTGACCAGACATCTTCCACCTATATTTCCAAGGTCAGAGCTTCAGTCCAGGAGGACTAAGCTGGTGCCCGTTGTCTCCCCTGCTCGCATGCCTCAGCTTCTGAAGGAAGACAGAACTCTTGATTTGTAAAAGGTAAACTGATTTTCCATTTCTTTGCTGTATTATGCATTGTTTCACATTTTGTTTTATTTTTCAGTGGAAATTAAAATTACCTGGAGGTGTATCGTGTTTACTAATAGGAAAATGCAAACGTTGCTTTTGTGGTTTTGGAGACACACACACACACACAGACACACACACACAATGTGTATATTATTTTTTGGATTCACTTTTTTCTCAATCTTCCTCCTTTTCCTTCCACGTCTGCATTTTTCAGAACCTGCTTCTATGCTCTCCTCTTCTCTGCTTCAAGCTAGCCATACATTTCTTTCAGTCTTTAGATCCTTACATTTGATGCTGGTACATTTGCCTGTATTACATAGAAAATGCATTTGGATAGGGAGTTTAGAATTACAGAACATTCCGTGCAGGTCAGGAGCATTCAAAATCCATATGTGCAAAACCCTGAGTGGAGTAATCTCACCCCCACTAGCTTTCTGTACAGAACTCTCGTGCTGGGCTCAGGGTGACACAGGTGAGACAGCAGAACGTGCAAAATTAAGCTGGTGTTAATGTGATTTCCCATCAACTCAAGGACATTAATTGGTTTCTGGAGGAAAAATAAATTTAATAAATCTAATAATTAACGGTGATTATGTGGGTGATTATGTGTGTGTACCCGTGAGAAGCATAGAGTACAACTAGCAAAAAAGTACAGAGATACAGTGTGAAATACACAAATGCCATTTAAATGGATGCCCTTCTTTGTTAATTTCAAAATGAAAAGAAGATCCATAATTTTTAAAGAGTCAAAGGAAGAAGAAATCCAATTGTAAATTTCATTTGCTTTTTATTTTTTTCTCTCAGTTTTATTGAGATATACAAAAAAATTGCACATATGCAATGTATACATTTTGATGAGTCTGGAAACATGCCAACACCTGTGATACCACCCATCACCACAGTCAAGATGGTACACATACCCAGCACCTCCAAAACATCTCTTGTGTCCCCTTTGGTTGCTTTGTTTGTTTGGGGGTTTTATATTTTTTTAACCTTGAGATCTACCTTCTTGGTTTCAAGTGCAGGACACCGTACTGTTCCCCACCAGTGCTGTGGGGTCTGCAGAGACCCAGACTTCATTCCTCGAGTGTTTCAGTAACTTCATAACCATGGAACAACAGTTTGTTTACTGAGAAAGAAACAGTGAACTTTTGAGGCAGTTGAGAGCCTTTTACGTCATTAAGTGCCAGAGAAGACTGTCCTTTTATTTGAAAGACAAATATTTTATGTTATCACTTATATGTGGAATCTAAAAAATAAAACAAATGAATGTACATAATAAAACAGAAGCAGACTCATCGATGCAGAAAACAAACTAGGGGTT
>NW_006797999.1:893798-928409 GCF_000442215.2 Lipotes vexillifer | reverse complement strand
AGAGAGGGGAAGGGTATTAGGAGACACAAACTGCTATGTATAAAATAAATAAGCTGTAAGGATATATATGTACAGCACAGAGAATATAACCAATATTTTATGATTACTTTAAATGGAGTATAACCTGTAAAAACTTTGAATCACCATGTTGTACACCTGAAACAAATATAATATTGTCTTTTTTTTTTTTTTTTTTTTTTGTGGTACGTGGGCCTCTCACTGTTGTGGCCTCTCCCATTGAAGAGCACAGGCTCCGGACGTGCAGGCTCAGCGGCCATGGCTCACGGGCCCAGCCGCTCCGCGGCATGTGGGATCTTCCTGGACCGGGGCACGAACCCGCGTCCCCTGCATCGGCAGGCGGACTCTCAACCGCTGCGCCACCAGGGAAGCCCCAGATATAATATTGTAAAGCAACTATACTTCAATCCAAAAATGTCAAATTTATTTTTTCACAAAATAAACTAAATGTGATACTTGACCACTGTTTTACTTTGGGCCGCTCTAACAGAATACTAGAGACTGGGTGGTTTATGAACAACAGCATTTATTTCTCCCAGTTCTGGAGTCTGGAAGTCAAGACCAAGGCCCAGAAGATGCAGTGCCTGGTGAGGTCCCCTTCCTGATTCATAAATAGCATCTTCTTGCTGTGCCCTCACATGGAGAAAGGGGCAAGGGAGCTCTCTGGGGTCTCTGTTATAAAGGCACTAATCCCATTTATGGCGGTCTCCAACCTCATGACCTCATCACCTCCCAAAGGCCCCACCTGCTGACGCCATCACCTTGGGGGTTAGGATTCGAAGTATGAATTTTGGAGGGACACAAACATTTAATCTATAGCAACCACCTTTGGTGAGCAAAGGTTCCATCCTTTGAGAACCAAACTATGACATAATAATAAATTTCTGGTAAAAATGTAATGCATAAATGGAAAACAAGTGGCCGATTTCCTAAAGTTAACTTAGAAATAAAGTATAATTTTCACATCAGCAGGCTTCCAAGAATCTATTTTGACTGTAGTTAAAAATGTGATAGAGTGCCTTCATTTTCTTCCATAAATATGAGTTTGTAGGTGTAAATAATCCAGATGTAAGGAGCAAAGACAATTTATATAACTTCTTAATGAATTCTTATAAGCCTTTAATTAAGCACATAAATCATCCTGAAGCATTTGAGTCTAATTGCTTCTTAAATCTGTTGCTATGTCTGAGCTGCGTTATTATTGATTTGAAAATTAAAGGGTGTTTCCATAACTTTCTTACCTCTTAACTGATGCCATTTATTTCCTTTTTTCAAATCTGCTGGACATGGACATTGACAAGGCGTGTGTTCTATCGGATGATAACCAGAAATACAGATCTCACACGACCTGTGCGGGAGAGAAAAGCATTCAATGGTCACAAATATCAAAACCCCCTTCACGTCATCATACTTCAGGGCTTTGTGGGTGACAGAAAAAAGTCAGTCGTCGTCCTCAAGAAGCTCATACTTTATCTGAAGAGCCAAGTCTAACACGATTGGGGAAAGAAGACATGGATGTTGCAGGTTAAACAGTGGATGTAAAGCATGAACTCCCAGAGTGCAGAGGGGGAGAAGCACCTTTTGGACCAAAGAAAGCCAGGACTGACTTCGAAGAATGCGTGTGACTTGAACAGCCCCCCCAGACAGACTGGATTTGAGTGGGAATAAGGAAGGAACGGGCTTTCTGTGAGGTTTCCCAGGTTGGGCAGAGAACGTGATCATGAGAAAGATGGTCCCTTCAACACCACTGACCCTAGTGAGGTGTCTCACCTACACATGCACCCACAGGGACATCAACTCAAAGGAATATATGATTTTACCTAAATTAGTGCTTCTTAGCAGAGGCTATACCGTCCCCTACAGGGCATTTTGGTACTTGATGGCAAGTTGTGTTTTTTACAAGATTTAAAGGGGAAGTAAGCTGGACAACCAATAGGATGCAGTAGTCTCCAGTACGTGAACACCTGGCCTGAACGCCTGAGTCCTTTGTACATGTGAAGGCTTCTTACAACCACCTGAGCCCAGAGCTTAGCTCCAATTTTTTTTTTTTTTTTTTGCAGTCCGCGGGCCTCTCACAGTTGTGGCCTCTCCCATTGCGGAGCACAGGCGGCTCCGGACGCGCAAGCTCAGCGGCCATGGCTCACGGGCCCAGCCACTCCGCGGCATGTGGGATCTTCCCAGACCGGGGCACGAACCTGTGTCCCCTGCATCGGCAGGCGGACTCTCAACCACTGCACCACCAGGGAAGCCCTCTTTTTTTTTTTTTAACTTTATTTTTGGCTGCGTTGGGTCTTCATTGCTGCACGTGGGCTTTCTCTAGTTGCAGTGAGCAGGGGCTATTCTTAGTTGCGGTGAGCAGCTTCTCACTGCGGTAGCTTCTCTTGTTGCGGAGCACGGGCTCTAGGCACACGGGCTTCAGTACTTGCAGCACGCAGGCTCAGTAGTTGTGGCTCACGGACTCTAGAGTGCAGGCTCAGTAGTTGTGGCACATGGGCTTAGCTGCTCCACGGCATGTGGGATCTTCCCGGACCAGGGATCGAACCCGTGTCCCGTGCATTGGCAGGAGGATACTCAACCACTGCGCCACCAGGGAAGTCCCAGCATTTTAATCATATCGAATGGTGGAGCATTTTATTTCTAGAAATGACCCCCTGACTTCGTTCCACATTGCTGATGCATAATTAAACAATTCACCTGCTATGGTGAAGATGGTGCTCTTTATTTTTTTATGTAGGTGTAAAATGCACACTGGATTTAGAAGGGTTAAAAATTTTTTTTTCATGTAAGATGAATAATTTTTACCTTGCTTTAACATACAATGAATTCACCATGTAATTTGAGAAAACATGACACATGGTTTCATTGAGAACTTTAGTGCATGTTGCTAACGTTTTTGGAAATCGATGCCTTTGATTTGAACAAGACTGTAGGATTTTATTTGTCAAAACCTATCCCTGTCGGCTGCACCTCTGTCAGCCCCATTCCTGATGAGCCCACATAAGCTGCAAACATCTGACATCTTTTTTTTTTTTTACTGTAGACCTCAGTGATCAGTTACAAGGAAGACGCATATCAGTTCTACAATAAATTGTTTTTTTCCTTTTATTTTTTATCTATGTTGTATTAAGGAGTTATATTGATTTTACCTTTTTTATTACATGTGTAAGTAGGTTAAATCGTCAATGAATTTCAATAGAGGATTAAAGAGAAGACGACAAAATATTTACTATGAAAAGGAAATATGGTGTAGGATAAATTGGAGAATCACTGAGGTTGGTATTTCTTTATATATATTGGAATTTACATATCTGAAATTAGAATTATATCAATATATATCACATAAACACGTATATACATACTGGTGAAATCACCTCTGTCGCATTGTTTTAAAAACAGAGACAAATAAAATCAAAACCATACAAGGTCCCAGCAGAGATTCCCACGGCCAGGAATTGGGGGTGTCTGCCCATACCCTCCGGGGGATGGACCCTCTCTTCAACCTGCCCAGCAGTGGGAGACCTCATTGGTCACAGGGTCTCATCATCCCTGACCACCAACCTGGAGGCTCCAGAGCCAGGAGGTGGGCTTCCAGCCGAGTTCTGAGGACACAGCGCACACCCTGCCTCTCTAAGTTCTGCTCCATGAGTGCGCCCCTCCTAAAACTACAGTGGACTCGCCTGCTGTTGAGATGTGGGTGCTCACCCCCTTCACTGCTTGTTTGAGGCAGACTGTCATTCCTTAGTGGGGTGGGAACGTTTTGTCTTGATGGCTCTTTACTGGAGTTTGGTGTTATTCCTATCTATCTATCTATCTATCTATCTATCTATCTATCTATCTACCTACCTACCTATCTATCATCTATCTATCATCTATTTATCTACCTATCTACATACCTAGCTTCTCCTTCCTCTATCCAGATAGACAGATGGTGGACATAGATTAGACCAATCTCTATTTAGACTTAGCTAGTTTCTATCTATGTTTCTATTTACGCATTCAGGGATCTATCCATCTATGTATATATGTATCTAAGATCTAGAAATCTACCTAGATTTATATCTATGTATATTGACCTATATCTAGACCTAGCTATACCTAGAATATTTCCAGATACAGATATCTAGCTAGATCTAGACTGAACTATCATCTGTCATCTATCTTCCCATTATATTTAAAATTTAAAGTTTTATGTGTCTCTCCTGTTCCTGTCTTTTCCAATTTAAAGTTGTCCTTTTAAGTAGAATAAACGTTTTCAAAGTAATGATTTCTGATTTTTATTTTATTTTATTGTTTTGTATTTTGGTGAGAGTTATACACACGCCCTGTCACACACAATTAGGCATTATTATTATTATTTTTCTTTACCTGTGTAATCGAAGACCTGAAAAAGTCAAAGCAGTACTTTAAGTAGTAAAAGCGTACACGTTTCCTTCGCATTTCATTTTATTTTAATTAATTAATTACTTTTAATAACAACTCTTTGTTTTTGTTTTTGTTTTTGTTTTTTGCGGTACGCGGGCCTCTCACTGTTGTAGGCCTCTCCCGCCGCGGAGCACAGGCTCCAGACGCGCAGGCTCAGCGGCCATGGCTCACGGGCCCAGCCGCTCCGCGGCATGTGGGGTCTTCCCGGACCGGGGCACGAACCCACGCCCCCTGCATTGGCAGGCGGACTCTCAACCACTGCGCCACCAGGGAAGCCCTATATATGTATTTTTTATAAGCGAATTCTAGTTCTCATTTTTACTGCTCCATTTACCAGCTCAGGACCTGACTCAGGCATTCCACACCTGTAGGCTTCCCCTCCTCTCTGTCCACTGTCTGGAAGTCAAGGCTTTTACTAAAGGCTCCTCTTAGAGATTCTTTGTTTACATCCCAGTCTAATAAGTCCAAGTGGCCTTTCTTAGGAAGTGGTCTCTGTTGCTGCAAGAGGAGGTAAGAATTAGGCAGCTGACCCTCTGGACTTTGGGTCACCCTGAAGGGCAGCCTTAGTGGGACCCAGCCCTGCCTTCTGCCCATCAGAGAATCTTATCCGGGCCCCATCCAAAAGCCAAAAATTACAAACAACAAAAAAAAGCAATTTTAACATGGGCATTTTTTTCCTCTTATTATTCTGGGATCAAATTAAGGTTTGCTTATCAGAGAAGCAAGGTAATCAATACAAATTCTTTAAAAATATTCCTGCCAGACAAAGCAATGTTTGATATTAAATTATATGGAAAATAAATTGTAAATTAAAAAAACACAAGCAGCCTCTGACAGACAGGTACAAAAGGACCGGGCAATTACTTTTATCTAGGAAGACAGACCCACGAACAGAGTGAATTTTTAAATTAGTTTGCTCGTTAAGAATGTCCCTGTATGAAAGCTGGCATTATCTCTTTAGAAAGTTAGAAAGAACCTGAGTTTTGAAGATATCTAAGCTAAATCATCATGAAACATTGGATGAAATTGCTGATTTCTGTACCAAAAAAAAAAAAAAATGGATATTTGATATCCTGTTGGCTGAGCCCAATCTGTTTAAGAAACATTTCTCTTAATAAACACTTTTCTTGATAATTTGAAAAGTGTATCTGTATACACTTGATTGACAGCTGGAGCAGATTTTCTATGTGGGCTCCAACTTCACAATATTTCTTGACACGAAGGTATATCAAACTGAGAAGGCATAAGTGTGCCACCTCTAGAACACAAAGTCTTAGATGGTTTTGAAATTCCTACTCATACCAGTGGTGTCAGGCTGTGTGAGAATGTGCATGCAATTCGATTATAAAAGTGGGGAATCTGGAGCATGGAAAGGTCAATCCATTTGTCCAGTGTCCCAGCCTGTGTCAAGGCTGAGCCCAGAAAAGCAGGTAAGTGTTCCCAGGTCCCAGTGGCTCGGGAGCCAGGCTCTAGTCCCCATTCATCCAACCAAAAACCCTCAAAACATTAAAAAAAACTTGGTCAATATACCAGATTGATTTCTAGTATAATGTGGTTATTATTCCTTGAATTCCACAAAAGGACAGTTGTGCTGAATAGCATTTATTTACTTCTGTTCTTCTGAGGAAATGTCTAAAATTTCCATAATTTGGGGGGAATCTTGAATAAATCACTATATCATGTCACCTACTGACATCAACACATAAAAAGTAATTTGCTTAATTTTCTATCAACTTCATTTTTTGTAAATGCGAATATTAACTAGGAAAAAATATATTTCCCTTTGCCAATAACGGTGGGGATTTCAGAGTAAAGGTGGAGTGTATTATACACAAACGTCTTCATTTTCAGAGAGATTACATTTCATTATTATAAATAAAATTTATTAATTTAAGTCTTAAAGCTACCATATCCCAAGGATGTGGGAAACAAACAACCCAGAGGTGTTAATTCTGGGCCTTCTACATTCTAGTCAATGTACTCCCCACACGGGGCTTCCCTGGTGGTGCAGTGGTTGAGAGTCTGCCTGCCGATGCAGGGGACACGGGTTCGTGCCCCGGTCCGAGAAGATCCCACGTGCCGCGTAGCGGCTGGGCCCGTGAACCATGGCCGCTGAGCCTGCGCGTCCAGAGCCTGTGCTCCGCAACGGGAGAGGCCACAGCTGTGAGAGGCCTGCGTACCGCCAAAAAAAAAAAAAAAAAAAAAAAAATGTACTCCCCACACAAAGAAGTACAAGGCTTATAAGGAGTTACTGACCACTTTTTAATCAAAAGAGCTGCCTAGATTGGTAATAACTGAAAACAAAATAAAACAAAACTAGTAAGTCTCCTACCAGACTACATCTGTGAAATGCAAAGATTGCTCTCAGCTAGTCAGAATTGAAACAAACTCTCTCCATTCGTAATATTTTAACACAAAATAAAGAAAGTCAGGAGCTGCCGGATCCTGTAAAAATGGCAAACTAGCTCAAGGTGCTGGCTCCTTTCCCCCTCAAAATCAAGTTAAAAGCAGTAACAGATGAGAAAGGAAAGCTTGGGGATACCGGAAATTACCAAAAAATTAAAGTGAGAAGCCTCTGGATATATTGGGGCGTGTTTAGCTCTCGTTGAACTGTGGGAGAGTATGGAGGAGGAATTTTTTGTTTATGCTCTGCTTTTTCCCCTCTTCTGAGCTGCTCTGAGACAAGCTACTGTCTGCTCCTTTGTGGAAGGAAAGAGCAGCCCCAGAGCTGGTCGCAGAGTCTGTGGAGCCGGGCTTGATGCCAGGGCAGCCCCAAAGCCCTCTTCAGGTGGAGGCTTCGTGAAAACAGGTGTGGGCAGACATAAAGGAACAGTAAACAGATTGACAACAGCGTTCTTGACAGAAACACTGGGCAGAAGATGTCATTAGAGAATATTTCTAACTATTAAGAAGAACTCCTTGGAGTTTAAATTTCATCCAACAGATGGTTACAAAAGTGTGGGAATGCAATAAATATTTTTGCACCGACGGTCTCAGATATTTTACTACATAAAGACACATTTTGAAAATGCATTTACGAGAAATACATTGATGAGATCTGCCTATGAATAAAGAGAATTAAATCCATGTGAGTTGATGCTGAACATCTTCTCATGTGCTTGTTTGCCATGTGTAGTCAAGCTCTTTGTTGGAGATGTGGTTTGCGAATATTTTCTGTAGTTTGTCATTTCATTCCTTTCCTATGGTTTTTTGTGAGCAAAAGCTTTTAATTTTGATGGGGTCCAATTTATTAATTTTTCCAGTATGGATTTTGCTTTTGGTTTCAAGTGTAAGATGCTATAAGTTTTTACCTAATAATTTATTTACTTTGGAGTAATTATAAATTGTATTTAAAAAAAATTTTTGGCTTCTACATATTTCTTGTTAGTATGTAAAAATACAATTTACTTTTGCGTGTTGATCTTGTACCCTGCAACCTTACTGACTTCACTTATTAGTTCCATGATTTTTTTTTCTTTTTTTCTTTTTTTTTAGATTCCATGGAATTTTCTATGTAGATAATCATGGCATCTACAAACAGAGATAGCTTTATTTATTTCTTTTTAATCTAAGGACTTTCATTTTCTTTTCTTGCCTTATTGCAATGACTAGGTCTTCTAGTATTATGTTGAATATGAATAGTAAGAGCAGACATCCTTGCCTTGTTCCCAATATAAGGGAGGAAATATTCAGTCTTTCATCATGATGTATGATGTTAACTGTAGTTGGTTTTTTTGTTTCTTTTTTTCATAGATGCGCTTTATCAAGTTGAAGTATTTTCCCTCTTTTCTTAACTCGCTGAGACTTTTTAATCATCAATAGTGTTGGAATTTGTCCAATATTTTTTCCCCCTGTCAGAACATCCAATCCTGAATGGAGACGCTGGACACTCACTGGTCCTTGCTGCCAGACACCTGGTGAGGCTGGCACCTTGAGCAGGGTCATCTTCAAAGGCAGAGCCAGGTGACAGTCACCCTATGTGGCAACAAGCACAGGTGGCCAGGGAAGAGGGGAGTCATTATCCACAAATGCCTCTACAGCCACAGAACTGTGGTTGGGTTGAGAATGCAATGCACTGCCTGCTTCTCCCCAAAATGACCAGTGGTGTGTGGTCATCACTGGGGTCACGCCCTGGAAAGTCATGCAGCCACAGTGTGTCATTCCTGGCCTCTTCATTCCAGGCAATGCTCACCTGGGCTTGCAGGCCTCTGTGGCCTGTTCCCACTATCCTGTACTTCTTACACATTCATGCGGGGGTCAGCGCAGCCAACATCCCCAGGTAAGTTCTGCTGGGTGTTTGTAACCAGCTCAAGCAGGACCCCTCCCCAAGCTTACAGGAGACCTTTCTGCTACGAAATAGCTGCTTGGTAGGAAGGGCCGGCACCATATGGAGACACTTAGAGAGGAAGGCTCTGGGTTTCCCAGGAATTATACTGCCACTGACCTACCACTGCCCTGTGGCCTCTTCTGCTATTCAGAACGATGACTCCAGGCCTAACCTTTCAACAGAGGAAGACCTGGGTGTAAAGAAAGATCACACATCTGGGAGAAAAAATTCTAGCACCTTCCTGGATTTGTAGGGAGAATTGGACCTCATGTCTTATATGTTTTGTTCAAAATATTAACATTCTTTCAGGTGATTCTACTTCCTTTGGGACAGTAAAGGACTATTAAATTAAGTTTTAAAATTCAGATAGACCAATTTGCATTTGATAGCTGTTTTCCCAAAGATAATAAATACTGTTACAAAGACAGACATGATTGTCTTGGATGTCCTGGTAGGTGAAATCTAGACCAACTGGCAGGCATATGTTTTTCTGAGAAAACCCTGAAAGAGTCTGAACTACCCCAAGAAGTGATGTGTCTCCTACCCAGGAATGTTCCAGCACAGGCTGGATTAACACCTGGTTGGATTGTTGTAAAATGGATTAAAGTATCAGACAGACATTTTGATGACATGATGTTTCTAATGTTTGCCCTTTATACAGATCATTTTTCCCTTAAACAATCATATTTTAGTCAATTGCGTCCAATTAGAACTTGTTACCCTCCCTCTCCTTTGGCTGTTCATCGCTCAGTGGAGCTTTTTGGTGTTTGCTGTTTTTGTCATACAGTTATTGATGTACTCAGTCTTGACGAATCCTTTAATTGTGCTTATAGCATAGGGTCCGTTCTCATGTGGGCTGGTTATTCCAGGGAGTGTACATTTAGTATTTCCGTGCTTGGCTTTCCAGCTAGAGAGTGTTACGGGTCAGAAGGGAGGAAGTAAAAGTGTGGCTGATGAACTGAAATCCACCTTATCCTTATCTAGGTATTGCAGGAAAATGTCTGCTGCATAAGCTCTGTCATTCTGGGGAGTGGGGATGTTTATCTCCTAAGAGCTCTGAGAAGCTCGGCTGCATCTGGGCCATCTGGGTAACGTCCCCTGGGACCTGCTTGTCCAAGTCCCGAGTTGTGTGCCCTTTTCCCACTGGGCCTCCTACCCTTTCTCTCATCCATTTGCAGGGTGGGTCCTATATTCAGGATACACGTCATTTGTTGCATAGATTACAAGACTCTTCTCCCATTCCGGCTCGTTTTTTCATTCTTCATGGTATTTTTTGATAAGCAGAAGTTCTTAATGTCAGTGTAGCCCAATTACCATTTTTTTTTCCTTTTTTTTCTAACATCTTTATTGGAGTATAACTGCTTTACAATGTTGTGTTACTTTCTGCTGTATAACAAAGTGAATCAGCTGTACGTATACATATATCCCCATATCTCCTGCCTCTTGCGTCTCCCTCCCACCCTCCCTATCCCGCCCCTCTAGGTGGACACAAAGCACCGAGCTGATCTCCCCGTGCTATGCGGCTGCTTCCCACTAGCTATCTATTTTACATCTGGTAGTGTATATATGTCCATGCCACTCTCTCACTTCGTCCCAGCTTCCCCTTCCCCCTCCCCGTGCCCTCAAGTCCATTCTCTACGTCTGTGTCTCTACTCCTGTCCTGCCCCTAGGTTCTACAGAACCATTTTTTTTTTTTAGATTCCATATATAATATCATTTTTTTCCTTTGTGATTAATAGTTTGCATCATTTTAAAATTCTGGTTGTTCCAATATCTTAGAATATGGTTCTGCTTTCCATGTTTAGCCCCAGGAAGCATCTTGGGGGGAACACTCCTGTATCACTGAAGGCGTGTGATTTAATTCATACCTTTGAAAAGCTGGTAGTCAGTCGTATTTACTAAACTAAACTTGTCGATGATGTCCTAACACACAGCATTCCCTACTGCAGACTGATACCCAACAGAAATGGATGTTTATAGTCACCAAGAGACTCTACAAGTTAAAGACCATAGCAGCTTTATTCGTATTAACCCAACACTAGAGGAAACCCAAACGCCCATCAACTGAAGAATGGATAAATGCATTTTGCTGTGTTTTTATAATGAAATACTTAACTGCAAAGAAAAGAAGGCAGCAGGACGGATGGATCTACATCTTCTGCTACATGCAGCTACATGCAGCAGGACGGATGGATCGCAAAAGCGTTATGGAGACAGACAGATGCCAAGCACAAAGGTGTAGGTGCTGTTTGATTCCGTTTCTTAGAGTTCAACAACTGGCAAAACTAATGCATGGAGACAGGGGTGAGAACGGCAGTACCTTTGATGCCGACAGAAGATTTTACTGGTGTTGCACAAAGGGAGTCTTCTGGGGGTGGGGGCAGTTGCAAACATTCTTGATCTTGATCTTGGTGGTGGTTCCATAGGCATAAATAAATGTAAAAATTTATCAAGCTGTACACTCAAGATTTGTGAACGTGAACAATGTCAGTCATACTGAAAGCAGAACCAAGGAAAAAAGTCTTGACACGCACACTCTCTTTCTAGGGAGGCGGGGGGAGGGGAGGGATAAATTGGGAGATTGGGATTGACATAGACACACTACTGTATATAAAGGAGATAACTAATAAGAACCTGCTGTAGAGCACAGGGACCTCTACTCACAGGGACCAATACTCTGTAATGGCCTATATGGGAGAAGAACATAAAAAAAAAGAGAGGATTTATGTGTATCTGTAACTGATTCACTTTGCTGTACAGCTGAAACTAACACAACACTGTAAATCAACTGAAAATTAAAACAAAACAAAAAAACAAACAACCCTCCCTCCCCCCCCCCCCAAAAAACCCCCAATAGCAGCCTCAAGAAACGCGCAAGCTGACACCAGAGTTCATTCCGAGGAGGTTGATCAAATGCTTAAAACATACACCAAAGTTGTCAAGTACGTTTTGGTCACATTGCTTTATTCTCGAATATCTTAATTCCGTACAAGTAAATGGACAGGTTGCTGCTCAGACATTAAATCAACAGTAATGTTGCTCTCATGATTTTTATAATACCCCTTACTGTGAGAAAATAAATTCCCCGAAGTGATTCTTTATCTGCACTGGCTTTGGCTTAAAATGATGGCTTTAAAGGAAACCATGTAGATAAAATAAGTAAACATGAGATCTGTCCACTAAAAAGGAATTATGACTTAATTACAAGTTTTAATTGCTATGGTTATCATTTGATTGTTGAAAAAGGCCAGGATCTCAGGAAGGTCAGAGAAACGTGATAAAGGTACTTGTATTTTGACCTCTCTGAGAAAGCTAATTAGCTTAGCTTTATCAAATGCCATCACAACCCCATTCCCTTAACGTATGAATAAATTATTACACTCCGACTTTGAATGCAATTTGGAAACTATCTTACCCATTGAAAATTTTCTAATATTGTATAATGGAGAACTTTAACATTTCTTCCATCTCAAGACTCTTTTTAAAAGCTCACACCTGGGACCAAACAAAGGAAGAATTTTCTAATGAAGCCTAAATATGGAGGCTGTTGTGCATTTTCTAAGTTACAAGTGAAAGGAATCTGGAAATTAGAACAAAGCTTTGCCTGGTTTCTCTTTTCATTTTTAAGAAGAATGATACAGGGAATTGCTTTGCCTTTACTAGAAAAGTTTGGAAACTTACCCAGGTGGCTAACTCCCTATTTTCAGAGAACAACTGTCTTATTTCTGCTTTATACATCGTTTTGTATGAAGTGCTTAAACTTCTCCTTGGTCTAGTCTGTTGCTGAGTTTCAAATAAATATCCCATGAGGCTCAGGGATGCTGGAGATCACTTGTTGCATCAGATGTGAAGCCCAAGAGAAACATAGCATTTGAATTTTTTTTTTTTTTTTTTTTTTTTTTTTTTTGCGGTACTCGGGCCTCTCACTGTTGTGGCCTCTCCCGTTGCGGAGCACAGGCTCCGGACGCGCAGGCTCAGCGACCATGGCTCACGGGCGTAGCCGCTCCCGTGGCACATGGGATCTTCCCAGACCGGGGCACGAACCCGTGTCCCCTGCATCGGCAGGCAGACTCTCTACCACTGTGCCACCAGGGAAGCCCAGCATTTAAATTTTAAGTCGGCATTATTTACAAGATAAATGGAGCAATAGCCATGAGATTCCAATAATCTTTAATCTTAAGTGAGATTTCTAACTTTTCAAAGCAACTTTGTTAGAAATATCTATAGATCCTTTAAAATGAACAAAAATGTCACTTTTGCAGGGCAGAAAGATTCCTGTTGAACGCTGTGCAGGGAATGAACTGTAGGAGAACAGGATTGGGAGGAAATGGTCAGCTTGCCAGCTATTAAGTTTGGGTCCTTAGCGGATATCCAAACAAAATATCAAGGAAGCAGTTGGATATATTATTCTGGAGTAAAAATATGAGGGACAAGAAGTTGAACGTGAGTTTGAAAGCCTAGGAAAGTTATAGGCAGTTGGGGCTTAGAGACGTAACCTCGAGGCGGATCACTGGTTTCCAGGTTGTATTAAAACGACAGTCCCAGGGGCTTCCCTGGTGGCGCAGTGGTTGAGAGTCCGCCTGCCGACGCAGAGGACGCGGGTTCGTGCCCCGGTCCCGGAAGATCCCACATGCCGCGTAGCGGCTGGGCCCGTGAGCCATGGCCACTGAGCCTGCGCGTCCGGAGCTTGTGCTCCGCAACGGGAGGGGCCCCAGCAGCGAAAGGCCCGCGTACCGCAAAAAAAAAAAAAGCAACCCACAGTCCCAGGTGAAAGCATCAAAAAACAGTGCAGATGCAAAAGAGAAGAATGATGAAAGATAAAGTGATGCATTTTCTATATTCAAACTTAATGCTTTTTGTGACAAAAGAAAATCAGAATGCAAATAAAAGCCCCAGACTGGATAAAATATGTGCAAAATTTGTAGCTACGTACGTAGATTTTCCCTTGTAAATGGTAGAGCATTCCATTTGTAATGATAACAAAGAGTTCGTATTTCATGCTTTGGGTTTCTCAGGAAGATCTACAGCAGCTCCTTAGTCTCTTAAATGAACACCACCCCTCCACCCAGGTGTTAAAATCCACTGCCTGCAATTCCAGGCGTCCGTGTCCTCAGGCCACGCCAGGCACTGTGGCCGCTAACTCTTTTTGAGGCGGAAACCGGCAAGGTTCGGCATCCTCAGACAGAAACCACTGCAGAATAATCAGCCGCAAGAATGAAGGGGCCCTAAATCGTCAGCAGCTCCCTCCCGAACAGCACTGTCCAACATGGAGTTATATTCTGGTTTCCACGGGATCGTACTTGTAGATTCAGGTGGGTTGTTTAGAATCAAAACAGAATCTATTACTCGGCTAATCACTTAGCTTCCTTTGGCAAGAGTTTTCTGAGGAATGCAAACAATGACAAATGAGAAGCTTTCGTAGTTGATTTACTTTTGCCAAAAGGAAGGAAAATTGGTAAATAAATGGTCTTATCTATTTCCCTGTTTGAATTTATTTTTCAGATTTGTCGTCCTCTTTTGATCATTACAACTGCTCTGTCTGCGTGAGCTTTGTTCCTCTGAGAAACTTTACATGAGAAGTAGGGTGAGAAGTCTTTTTTATTGTTTAACGTGGTTTTCTTTTGTTTTTTTTTTTTGAGTAAAGAAAGATTTTCAAACTAACTTTTCAAACCCCTTGTCTTCCCTTATGTGTTAAAGGATTACCTGAGATGTCCACAAGCAGGAAAAAGAACTTTTCTCTACTGTACAACCTGCTTATAGAAGTAGCCGAGCCCCTGATAATGTGACTATGACTGTAAGTCACATTTTCACACCTACAATCTCAAAGAGTCCTAGAAAAGAAAAGGTGCGCCAACACAACTTACGGAACAGTTTAAAGGTGCTATGATGTTAAAGTTACAAGAATGGGTTGCCCTATTATTTAGAATAACCACCAGTCAAAATGCGGCAAGTTGTCAATATAGTTTTATAACATTTCCTATTCCTTTTAACCCCAATGGGAATTTAATTACTATTAATATGACGAAGGGTGAATGGGAAAATTTTTGTAACAGTTTGTATAATCAAGTCTATTTATTGCTCTGCATCATGGGTTCTGCTCACTTTTCACAATCTTCTCTTACGATTTTATATCAGATGAGCAGAGGAATGCTCATTAACGGCTGCTTTTTCACCGATAAACCTCCACCCTCCGAGCAAGTCAGTATTCCTAGCCGGGTCCCTCCCTGTGTGGCTCTTAGGATGAGACAACTCCAGATGCCTCCCTTAGGGAGTATTTGATAGCGGGAGACAGGGAACAGATACAAAGAAAAGGCCTTCTATTTATTTTGGAAAGAACTGGCAGCAATGTCCAGACCAGAAGACATCTTGTTTGCTCCACAGAACTCATGGCTACTGAGTCCTCCCACTGCAGGGCAGGCAATACTTTTTGGTCCCATGTGGATTTAGCCCTGGGCATTTTCAGAACTTGTATCCTTTTGGGAAGAAATTTGTCTACCTGACAATCATTCTCCCTTTATATCTTAACTACAGAAACTCAATTTTTGTTGAAGTTTACAATGTTCCCAGTTTAAAACATCGTATTTCCTAGCTTCTTTCTAATCAAGAGGTAAACATTTGACAAATTCCTGACCAATAAGATGTGAGTATAAACCACTGTGTGAGTTTTCTGGAAAAAAACTTAAAAATATCAAATGTAGATGACCTGCTTATCCTTGCCCTTAGTCCCAACTCTTTCTTCTGCCTGGAACACAGGCTTGATGCCTGGAAGTGCAGCAGCCACCTTGGGATCGTGAGAATGAAATCTTTACGTTAAAGAAGGCACTGCAGACAGGACAGAGGGAAGTCTGAGAAACAGATGACTTTACACAACAGCCACTGCAGCCCTAACCACCCTCCCACTCGACTTCATCATCTGTGAGAAAAATAAACTGTTCCGTGCACATTTAAGCCACTGCTATTCAGGTTTTCCCACATAAGTAGCCACATGCAGTTATCAACTGATTCAAACCTCTATTAATTTTAGTATTTTCATGAGCATGTGAAGTGACAAATATTAACAAATATGTGACTATTGCTTAGAGACTTAAGCTGGTTATGGAGATGGCTCCACCCCAGACCATGAGTCAGAGTTTTGATAGTGGGTCTGAGAATTTCTACTTTTCCAAATGTCCTCAGGTAATTGTAATCGACTTGGAGTGGAGCTTTGAGAAACCACCACAAATAGAATTTTCAGTTGAACAATATCTTAAAGACTGGACTTAAAATGCACAAATAATAGTGCATGGAAAGTTCAGGCTCACATATCATCACAGATAAAAGAAATGGCCAACCCAGCCGTACTGATGAGCATGGACTGAAGACTGTGCAGGATGCAGAAGGGGACAAAGGACAACTTTCTCGCCTCTCTCATCCTCAGACAGTATTTGAGCACCTAGTGTAGGCTTCACGAAATCATGATAAAAGCAGTTTAGCATCCATGAAAGATAAATTTTGTTTTTAGTTACTTGAGAAATAATCTGTGAACTACTCTTTCACCCTTGGCTCCTAGCTTTCATCAGCAATGATGTGATGTTTATTCTCACGATAACCAAAAATAATACAAAATTCTTCTGTGGCAACAACTCCAATTTGGAGAACAAAATCTTAGTTTCTGAAGTCAATATTTCTCTAGCCAGGTTTTCCAGAAAGATTCTCAGTGGTTTGGATTTCTTCCTTCAGTAGGGATTGTACTTTACTCAAGATTGAGAAACATTTGTACACTGCAATTGCAATAGGATTTATGAGGGCTTAATTTCGTTGAGGGGTCAAACTGAGTGGGCAGTGGAAGGTACATAAGTTTCTTCTGAACTGCAGGAAAAATGTAAAAAAACAAAGCAATCCCTCCAGAACATTCTTATGTGATTTGCTTTCTGGTTCCAGGCCACACTAAGAACTAACGAAGACGTTGCGTAAATGAAAAAAATTGAAGTGATACTCTCTCTCCCTTTCACCCCACGTGGGAGACCAGAGCCTCGGCCAACAGGCAAGGGTGGGGGCCGAAACAGGCTGTGCTGGTATCACCTGGAAGACAAATTCTTCCGTTCCTACAAAATCACTATTGCAAAACACAATGTATTAACCTTTATATCTTTGTTTTTTGAATATCAAAATTTAATGGTTGTGATACATTTCATTTGTTAAAATCAAGCAATTTTATTTTGCATCTTAAAACTTGATGGAACGGTAATTTTCCTGGCTTTTAGTAGCTCTAAATCAAATTGGTCAAGTCAGTTTAATGCTAATTTAGTGAAAGAAAACATTTCTTTGTGGTCTGACAACTTCCATGAATAATGTATCTTTAATAGCTGTCAATTAAGGTAGTTTTTAGAGATTTATGATGGGGGTATAAATATCTCCAAAAGGTGATTTATGGCACAGACTCAGGCAATTCTTCCAATAAAGCTACTCTGACAGCATATAAATTTCTATATGGTATGGAAAACAATGGACAACATTGTGAATGTCTCTATTTGCTATGTCCGGTTCCTTTTTATTCCATTCTTTCACCCCATAATTTCAATATTAGAATCAGAATTTTAGAGGTGAGAGGATCTGAGAGATGAGCAGATCTACCCTCTTCAATGCACAAATTATATATTATAATGTATATTTTGTATATCTTATGCAAAAGGCCAGAACCTAAGAGAACTATGACTTCTTCAAATAAATCCATAGACATAGGTACTGGAATCGAATAAAGAATTTCTACAGAAAAATACTGAAAATAATTTTAATGTTCCATGGCAGAAATTGAAAAACTCAAAAGAGATGAGAGTACGACTGACAACAGAGACTTTCTGTGTGCTGAGACACCTGATACAAACTTAAAGGACAGCCAGCTGGTAGAAAGTCTTTGCTACGTGATTGGATTAATCCACATCTTTCTGACACACATGGGCATCTTCCTTGCTCTGAACCCGAGGGCTTGGAGCTCCAGGAGCAGAGAGAAGTCTTTAACCCTTAGAACACCTGTTTCGTTTCTCCTCCAGTTCATTCACTTTTACATACATGTTCCGAGTTTTGTGCACTCCTCTGAGGTCTGGCCTTGTCCTGAGAGCTACCACAAGGGCCATTAGAATTGCTGTTTCCTGGAGTCTAACAGGGGCTCCCCACTCCTGGTCCACGAGCAGAGCTGGAGGCTGGAGGACCGTTCACGGGATCAACACACCCAGACCATGTCTTCACATCCTATACTTGGTTTATTTATTTATTTATTTTTATTTTTGGCTGCGTTGGGGCTTCGTTGAGGTGCATGGGCCTCTCACTGCGGTAGCTTCTCTTGTTGCAGAGCACGGGCTCTAGGCGAGTGGGCTTCAGTAGTTGTGGTGTGTGGGCTCAGTAGTTGTGGCTCACGGGCTCTAGAGTGCAGGCTCAGTAGTTGTGGCACACGGGCTTAGTTGCTCCTTGGCATGTGGCGTCTTCCTGGACCAGGGCTCGAACCCGTGTCCTCTGCATTGGCAGGCAGATCCCTCACCACTGCGCCACCAAGGAAGACCCTATACTTCGTTAAATGGAACTTTTGCCCCCTGGCTCTTCTAGAAATCAATCTTTGCACGAGACCGGCGTGGATTCTTGCCTTGAAATTAAATATAAACGAATATTGGAGGCAACAGGCAGTAAGGCCCCTCCCCCATGAGACAGAGCAGCTTTGCAATGTTGCATCTAGGACCCTGGAGCCCAGGGTAAGTTCAAGTCGGCCTCAACCATCCCAGGTGCCTGTGAGGCCTGGGAGCTGCAGCTTCCTCCTCCGAACTAGGAAGAGGGGTAGATAGTTTTAGAGTTTCAACCCATGTCTAAAACTCTCGGCTACTAACAGATGCCTCTCAACTAGAAAACATCATATGCGAGGCAAACTGCAACAGTATGTCTCTGATGGCCCTGATCGTCTCTCCACGCCTTTCACCTGTGTTATAAGGTCGATACGGTTAAGGCGGTTTAAGTTCTGCTAACTCCATACTTCTCCCCCCAGAGGCCCCCAGGGCTGTACTTAATTGTGGGGACTCACCCGAGGCAGGACTGGCCCCCTCTTAATCTCGCGTTCCCTCTGTGCTGTGACGCTCCTGGCAGGAGCTTCCTGAATCACCAAGTTTATGTGTTTTGATGGCGTGATGGTTAATTTTATGAGTCAGACTGGGATGCCCAGAGAGTTGGGAAAATATTATTTTGGGGGTGTGTCTGTGAGGATGTTTCCAGACTAGATTCGCAGACTGAGTGAAGGTCACCCTCCTGGATGCGGGTGGGTGTCATCCAGTCCACTGAGGGCCCGCACGGAACCAGAAGGTGGGGGAGAGTGAATTTGCTTCCTCTGCTTGGGCTGCGCCGTCCATCTCCTGGCCTCAGACACCCGAGCTCCTGGTTCTTGGGTTTTGGACTCGGACCATGACCGACATCATCGGCCCTTGATTCTTAGGCCCTTGGACTTGGACTGAATGGCACCCCTGGCTCTCCTGGGTCTCCAGCTTGTAGATGGCAGGTCCTGGCCTCCACACCACGGTAAATCTATGATGATTTATCATGATTTCTTAGGACAAATCTCCCCCTACATACACCTCTGTGTGCGGGTGTGTATATATCCTATCGGGTCTGTTCCTCTGGAGAACCCCAATGACGCAGACGCACGGTCACCAGATGAGAAGTACTCAGGCGAGACTCGAGCTGTGTTTCCTGCTGCGGGACTTGCTGTGGGTCACAGACCTCTCAGGGTCAGCTTCCTAATGATAAACATGAACTACGTGCTTGACTAACAGTTTGAGTTATTCTAAATAGCAAGTGAGAAGTTTCAGTCTGACTGTATGATCAGGGTTTTCAAGTCATCTGCAGGAGAAGGAACAGTCCCTTCCATCTGACACCGAGCACAGACTATTGAACCTGAGGAGGCTCCTGGGAGCCCCTGACTTCCAGCCGGTTGGTCAGCAGAGCGGGGCCTGGACCTGTGGTTGGCGTGTGCAGTGGGCAGTCTTGTGGGACTGAGCCTTCACCTGGGGGTCTGCGCTAACTCTGGGAGTTACTTCAGAACTGAACTGAACTGCAGGACACCCAGTTGGTGTCCGGAACTGGAGAACTGGTTGGCGTGGGATAACCCCCCTCCCCGCCCACGTATGTGGTGTCATAAATGCTGTGAGTAAAAACTTCAGCTCTGGACACCTGTGTTACCCTACAGCGACCAGTGAAACATAGGCCTTTGATGTAATCCTTCTGGGTCTCAGCCTCCTGACTTGTAAAGGGGGTAAGTTAAACGAAGGTCAGTGACTGAGGAAGTGTCCTCCAGCTCTTAGTACCAGGAGCTCTAAATTACGCATAATCATATACAATGGTAGATTTCGTTTTTAAAATACTTTTCCTTTTGCAAAGGGATATATTGACACAGATGCTTAATGAGCCACTAAGCTTGTGCATTTAGGAACACGACGGACTGGAATTACAAAATTTGTTTTGTGCTAGAAGTAAATATAATGATGAGGCAAAAAAATAAACAATCACAGGGTAAAGTTTAGAAGTAAAGCTCTAACACACCAGATGAAGAGTGGTTTCTTCTCCGACTGTAAAAGGAAGAACAAAAATTCAATCCCTATGTTATACCTTTCTTTACTTGTGCTTTTTCTGCCATAATGTTTTAAATATTTCAGTCTAAAATTGGTAAGCTGATAACATAAAGGAGAGTCTTATTAAATTATCTGGAGAAAGAACAACAGTGGCTAAGGTATCAAGACAGACTAGAGCTCTGATTGGGCCCTGTGCTCGGGGCCCACGCTAGGAGAGTGCTCTAATGAGGTCCTCCTGGTATCAGGCGAACTGTGTTGAATGTGACCCCAGAGCAACTCTCACTGTGCCCAGAATTCCACGTCAGGTGGAAATCCGGCTCCAAAGCACCACCTCTATCCATTATCTGCCCAGATGCCAGACTGACGCTGTACAGACCCAGAGATGATAGTCTGCTTTCCTGAGTACAAGCTAGCTCTGATGTTAGAATTTTTGTTTAGTATTTGTATATTTAAAATTGATCATTTGTGTATATATATTCATATACTTTTATGTATCCACTACTTAATATTTAATACTATTTAACGTTCAATACTCACATCCAACTGTCAGTTTATCTGTTTCTGTTTATCATCAGTTTATCATCAGTTTATCTGTTACTTGCTTGTTAGATTGATTTCTAGTGAAAGTATAATACATAATATAGTATGAAATATACTTCTCTTTCTTCAGGGGAGTATCCCCAGTGAATACACGTGTACAGGAAAGGACTCACGCGAAAGCTAGAGCTAATCTATTTTTCTAGGGGTGCAGAGTCTGAGCTCGGTCAGGAACACGGCGAGGAGAGGGCGCTGTGCGCTCAAAACGCAAAGTTTCAGCGGTGCCTCCGGCCTCCTTGACGGCTCGAGCTGCCGGCGGGGCTGTGACTTCGCTCCAGGGGTCTCTGGGCTCCGCTGACAGCCAGACGGAGACGGGGGTCTTAGGACAGACTCTGACTAAGGCCGGAGGGGCAGTGTTGTCCTGTGGCCGGGGCTGCCTCGTGGCGTCCCAGGCAGACGCTCCTCTCTCCCTCGCTGGACTCGAGCGCACCCTGGTGCCCGCGCGGAGGTGGCCTTTCGGGGACGTGCCGCCCGTGCGCTCCCGCGGGCGGAGGGAGCGGACAGAAGGGGCCCCCCAGAGCCGGCACAGCGACTGTGGCCACGAGCCAGGGCGCCGCTGTTCTCTGGGGAGAGCCTAGACCCTCACTCGGCTTTGCGTTTTCCCGTGGGTGGGAGGGACGGACGGACGGACGGAAGACACGGGGCCTACATAGCAAAATGGCAGGCGGTACAGTGACAGCTCAGACGGTGTGAGCGCAACTGACGACAGCGCAGCGCCGCAGGGCCAGAGAGGGGCTGTTTGGGCGGCGCCGGTGAGGGGAAGCTCCTCGTGCATCCAGCCCGCCACGGACATAGCGGGCCATTCTTGGGCGCTGCCTCTGAGCCCGCAGAGCCCGGGGGCTCTCTCCTCGTGGAATTATGCTCCAGGAGGGGACACAGGAGAGGGCCACGAATAAAATACTGTATCTTAACAAAAACCGTACACCTTTAGTATGGCTTCAGTCCAGCATGATATAATAACGACGTAGACTTTCTAAAAATAGTTGAGCTGCTTTATGGAAAAAGGCTCGGCAGCCACGGGGGAAGGAAGACGGGTGCCCTCGGTCAGGAAAGGGGGTGCAGGTCCAGGCGGGTTCCTGCGGGACTGGACTAGGCTTGGAGGGGTGCAGGTGCTGATGATTGCTGGACTGGGGATACACCGTTGGGCTGTGCCTCCAAGGCTTATTTTGGGGGGTTGGGTACGGAATCTATGGGAAGGAGAGAAATCAAGGTTCCTTATAGTATTGGTTCCAGCAGATTGGTACAGTGTGCCGTTGACTTAGATGAAGAAAGAGGTAAGAATAGGGTCTTTCCCTTCCCTCCCTCCCTCCCTTTCTTCCTTCCTAACCTTCCTTCCTTTCTTTTTTCCTTCTTTGTCTCCTCCTTTCTTTTCTTTCAAGCAGGGGCAGGGAATCCAGACATATTGATTTTGAGGCACCTGTTAGACCCACTGTGTCTGCAAAGCCTGTACTGTCTCATGTCCGCGGGGAGGTCGTCTCTCTAACAGAGAAGGCAAACAGGAAACACGTGCAGTGAACAGATGCATGCCAAGTGCAATGGTGAGTGAATTTGGCCATCGGCTTGGTGTCCAGGTAAGTCAGTGCTAGTTTTTAATAATTAGTGCATGGGCCAAGGATGCCTGAGTCAGGTTGTTTTCTAAACTGAGATGCATTATCACTTCCTAGTGGTCAGTTATTGAAACATTTATTTATATATTCTGTTAATGGAAAAGTGGGCCTAAATGGTTGTAGAGTTAAACTGTAAGGTACTAAATTCAAATTAATTTATAAAATATATTGTTTTTAATCATACTTTTCTGGAAGATACCACTCAGTAGAAAATAATTTTTTTATAAATTAATTTATTTTGGCTGTGTTGGGTCTTTGTTGCTGTGTGCAGGCTTTCTCTAGTTGCGGCAAGTGGGGGCAACTCTTGGTTGCAGTGCGCAGGCTTCTCATTGCAGTGGCTTCTCTTGTTGCAGAGCTCAGGCTCTAGGTGCCCGGGCTTCAGTAGTTGTGGCACGCGGGTTTCAGTAGTTGTGGCTCGCAGGCCGTAGAGCGCAGGCTCAGTAGTTGTGGCTTGCGGGCTCTAGATCGCAGGCTTAGTAGTTGTGGCGCACAGGCTTAGTTGCTCCGTGGCATGTGGGATCTTCCTGGACCAGGGCTCGAACCCGTGTACCCTGCATTGGCAGGCGGACTCTTAACCACTGTGCCTCCAGGGAAGCCCAAGATAATATATTAAATTCACAAGGCATGAAATCTACTTATATTTTGTACTACTTATATGTGAGTACAAAAAAGCCATGAGGGTGAACATTTTTCATATCGTATTTAAAAGTCAAAATATGCCTTCCGTATCACTAAAGCATACAGGAGTCCATTAGCTATGGTCCATGTGAAGGACATACTTAATTTAAAAACTGATCCAACATAAAGTGGAAAATCTGGGATGAAGAATAAATCTGTAATGACACCTGTGTGCTGGTCCTGAGAACTCTAAAACTGAGATGGAGATGCTTATCTGCTTTCAGACCAACACAGGATCTGATGTGGCTAATACATGCCTGATTCATCTAATTACTTCTTTAAAAATTAAAGTCAGTACCTCAAAACTATTCATAGGGCTTCCCTGGTGGCGCGGTGGTTGAGAGTCCGCCTGCCGATGCAGGGGACGCGGGTTCGTGCCCCGGTCCGGGAAGATCCCATATGCCGCGGAGCGGCTGGGCCCGTGAGCCATGGCCGCTGAGCCTGCGCGTCCGGAGCCTGTGCTCCGCAATGGGAGAGGCCACAACAGTGAGAGGCCTGCATACCGCAAAAAAAAAACAAAAAAAAACAAAAAAAAACAACTATTCATAACAAGAATCAGGACAATGGGAAATGTGAAGTATTCTAAGACACAGGCTGTATGTCAACATCCTTCAGAAAAACTAGGACTTAGAAAGAAGAGTGCTTTTATTCAAAGGCAGGCCCCTAAATCAAACCATAATGGCAAATTAAGGAGCAGCAAATCAGTCGTTTATTTAATAATGGAAAGGATACAGAGATGTAGTTAAATCCCAAGGAAAGATCATTGTTTATCATTTTAAGAGTTTAATGAGTTATTGTCATTTAGAGTTGCTTTTTCTTTCCTTTATCACTCCTTTCTCTCTAGTACCTCTATATTATCTCTCTCTCTCTGTTTAAGCCAGAGGACATAACTTTAAAAAGGCAGGGAGGAAGTTCACACATGACAAAAAATTGGCTGCGCTGAGCCATTCCGCAGAGCAAAGAGGTAAGTATTAGGGAAACAAAGGTCGTATTTAAAGAGAGATATCTGAGTTGCGCACATGGCCCTGGGTGCTGCAGGAAGGAGGCGAAAATTGCGGGGTAGCTCGAGGGGGAAGATGAGAGGCTGTGAATGTTAGGGGGCTCTGCGGGCACTAACAAAGGGATTAAAAGGTCGGAGGGGCAGGAAAAAAGGTTAATTTTGTAGGGACATTCTGAGCAGGTTGAGATGAAGGGAAAATTGAGGAGGAGGCCAAATGAGGGTCCAGAGAAGAGTGAAGTGAGATAAAACCCTGATATGGGAGGAGCGACAAGGAGGATTCTACCTGTAGGAATAGTGCTGAGCAGGGAGCGCTGGGGAACGATGACGTGCAAAAAAATGTGACGTTGAAATTTACATAAATTATCCAACTCTTCGTAATCGTTATCCCACAAAGCTGAGATCTGAGTCCACCTCCGTGTGGTTTCAATCTCATGTTCTTAGCAACATATGCCCCCTCCAATATTGTTATTATAATATATTATTATAAAATAAGCATTTTCTGAAGCCAGTACTTAAAGAAATGCTAAAAATGAAAAAGAAACATGTTCTGAGTCTCAAGTGACCGGCCAAATGTAAGACAATCAAGGTGATGGCCATGAACTCACTGAGAGTATCATTTGGATCATCCTTAAGTTAAAGCCTTTTCTATTTTCAGAGTGGCTTTGATTAATCTAATAAAGGCTAAAGGAAGGCTTTGTAAATAAGGCTTTTAGGTAGGAAAAAACATCTTTTGTTACTTGTAGTCTAACTCTCTAATTTGGCCTCCTTTTATAGCATTTTGTTTTTACATAAATTGACTTGAACTCAATCTAGTTTTCAATTATGTCAAAGAATTACACTTGTTCCTCTAATGATACATTTTGCCTTGTTATCCCAATTAATTGTCCTTGCAAATGGTCTACAGTCTGCGGTTCCAGGGTCTTTACTCCTCAACGTGTCCAAAGCAGGACCGTGGTTAGTTTGGTGTCCCTTCCAGGTTTGCAGGGAGACAACTGGTCCTGCCTGATACTTGCTGCCCTTCTCTTCCTGAGGCATCACACGTGGTAACCTCTGGGAATTCTGCCTTGAGAGGTGACCCAGCTCTGTGTCTGCAGAGACCTGGTATTTTCAAACAGCTTTTGTCCACTGTTTCTTAATAAAAGGACATTTATTTGTGACAGTGATTTTTGGTCTTATCTGGATTCTTTATCTTAAAAACATTTTTCTCATATCCCAAGACCTTAGAGAAGACACACATTAGGGTCACGCTCTCGCAGAGCCACCTCTATGTGGACATCCTCCAGAAACGTGCGGTCGGTGATGGGTGCCTGGGTCTGTCCTCAAAGTGTGGGCCGTTCACATCCTTGTTTGATTCAAAAGGACAAGAGGGAATGGAGAATCAGGGCGCTGGAAGGGATGGAAACAGATGGAGGTGTGCATTTTACCCCAGAGTTTTACTCCATATAACAAACGTCACGTTACTTGTGTTCCTCGAGAATTTTTGTTCTTTTATGACTCTGGCCCCAGGTAGACAAAATGGTGGGGGATGAAATCTCAGCCATCCAAAAGCAGCCCCGTTCCCGTTGAGGGTCCAGGGTTCTATCAGAAAAGGAGGTTTCTGGTGTTTGGGTCACTGTTTACACCTTCCTTGGTGGGGTTCCTTCAGTCCCAGGACACGATGACTGTTTGCACCTGACAACTGTATTTGGGCCGCTGGCCCAGTGCCAGCCCCACCGGCGTTGGATACAGCTGCCCCACCAGACGTTCGTCCTGCATTTTCTCCCTCCAGCTCTGCACTTCCCCAACTCCTGCCCTTTCCTTCGTACTGCAAGTATATTGAAATATTTGCAATTCTTTATCACTTGAGCCTCTATTTATTCTTTTTTAACTCTGAACATGGATCCAGTACAAGTTGTTATTTTAGCAGAGAAAGAGGAACCATTAGTACAGTCTGAAGATTTTTATCAAGGAATCAAATCTCAGCCAGGGTAACTGACAAGGTGCCGAGGGTTAGCCGAACAATAAAGCCGTTTTCCTGCAGTCATTAACTAGGACAAAAATTCTTTGCATCATTCCCATTAAAATGTATGATTTCCAATCCTGGATGCTAATTCACCTCTTTCAGATTGTATTCTAATAGGAATAAACGGTTTGCTTTGGAACCAAAAAGTAGAAAAGATGTTGGAGACTAAGAACGAACAGATTCTCCTAATTAACTGTTTATAGACACTTAATAGGAACGGATAGAATTGACATTTACTGTAATCGTTAGCTTCAAAAAAGCACCATTTAATCGTGTGTGTTGTGCTGTGAGTTACCTTTTAAAACTTCTGTTAAGAATTCTGATTTTCAGTGCACCCCAACTATGTTACTTTCCATCCTTTCCATTGCATCAGATAGACATCTGTTTTCTGCACACAGCAAGAAATGATGAGATGTATCTGCCTAGCTGACTCACGACTGCCGCAGTCTTTACATACATATATATTTTTTATATACATATATATGGAAGCATAGTTGATTTACAATGTTGTGTTACTTTCAGGTGTACAGCGAAGTGATTCAGTTGTACATATAAACACACACACACACACACACACATATACTTTTTCAGATTCTTTTCCCTTATAGGTTATTACAAAATACTGAGTGTAGTTCCCCGTGCTATGCAGTAGGTTCTGGTTGGTTACCTGTTTTATGCATAGTAGTGTGCCTATGTTAATCCGCTGCAGTCTTAGAATGTTCAAAACTAGGTTCATCTTCCTTGTCCCCGGATTACTCGCCCCGATTTTCTACCCGATCTGCATATCAGCACCCCCCAGGCATATGAGTGAGTGCGGTGAGGTTACCTGCTTTCCCACCTGAAGGTGGGCACCACCCACACCCCGACACACACCTTCTCCTCCCCGGTTAGGCTTGATCCCCTCTCACCAGGGCAGCACCAACAGCCTCCGATGGGCCTCCAGCTTTGTATGCAAGCAGATCAAATCCCCACAGTCACGCTAGGAACGGGCTCTTCCTAGTTTCTGTGCTTCTGCAGAACCGTGCGTAGCCAAACACCGTTTATAGGTCTTTACCTAAATGTCTTCTTTCTACGCTAGTCAGTGAATGCCTTTAGAACAGAGAAAGTGTTTGATTTAACTTTGCTTTTGTATCCCATAACACAATATATCACGGAGTATGCACTCAAAAGACATTTGCTGAATGAATACACTGGAAATGAGAAAATACAAGAATGTATGACCAACTTGTTTAGCTGCCTGCAACAAGTAAATATTTTCATAAATATTTGCTGGGTGAATAAATAAGTAAATGTTTTCTGATAGTTTGAAATAAGAATAAAAAGCAAGTAAAAGCACAAAAGCTTGGGGAATTATGTTAAACAGAGGTTCTCAACAAATACTTGTTGGTTGACTGAATGAAGGAACTTCCATGAGCAACACTGAAACCAGCTGAGTTAGTGGGTTTTTGTGCTTTTGGTTTTGCTTTGCTTTTTGTAGTAAGAACATTTAACATGAGATCTGCCTTTTAACAAATGTGTAAATGTACAGTACAGTACTGTTAACTATAGGTGCTCTATTCTATAGCAGATTTTCAGAATTTACTTATCTTGCATAAGTGAATGGCTCATTGTGCTTAAAAAAATGTACCTGGCTGTTTCAATTTTAATGATGACACAATGTGAAGGTGACCTGTGCTGGATTTTTAATTCCCTATTCTAATTTTTTTGTGCTTGTGGAGTTAGTTACAACTTCTCGTAATTAGTCCTCTTGGGGAAATACTTTTCTGTGGTGTAGCAAGGGGACTGTTAGCTGCTAATATAGTAAACAGTCATGAGTTCCAGAACGTCACAGTTGGTCACCATGAATCTAATTTGTATGGCGTCCCTAAGACCCAACCCTACGTCCCACGCCCGGCAGTCGGCACACCCCTCAGGGCTCTAGGCTTCGGGTTTAATGTCGTTTAGATGAGTTGATTCTCATCCCTTTCTGTCCCCTAAACAAGGCAGCAGTGTTGCTGCAGCATAAGTGGGCCAAGTCTTCGGGAGCTGAGGGACTAGCAAACAATGACACCCATCCATTTGATGGATGGAAGAAAGAGAACAGGGGACCACAAAATAATATGTGCAGTTGTCCTGTGTTCCCCCGTGGTAGTGAGAGGAAGGAAGGAAGGAAGAAAGGAAACAAGGAAGGAAAAAAGGAAGGAGGGAAGGGAGGGGGGCTTCCCTGGTGGCGCAGTGATAAAGAATCCGCCTGCCAATGCAGGGGACATGGGCTTCATCCCTGGTCTGGGAAGATCCCACATGCCGTGGAGCAGCTAAGCCCGTGTGCCACAACTACTGAGCCTGCGCTCTAGAGCCCGCGAGCCACAACTACTGAGCCCACTCGCCACAACTGCTAAAGCCAGCGTGCCTAGAGCGCGTGCTCTGCAACAAGAGAAACCACTGCAATGAGAAGCCCGCGCACCGCAATGAAGAGTAGCCCCTGCTCACCTCAACTAGAGAAAGCCTGCACGCAGCAATGAAGACCCAACACAGCCAAAAAAAAAGGGAGGGAGGGAGGGATACTTTGGGCCCAGCCAGTGGGGTCCGCATGGCCTGGCCTTGTAGGCTGGGGTGACTTTTCTTGCTTATTTTCAAGGTCAAAGAGCTGAGGGGCAATTCCTGGAAACAGTGATTCCAGTGTGTTTTTGGGATCTACAAATGTCAGTCTCGGAGTTTGTGCTTTAAAACCCAAAGAGATCAACGCTGGCTGGGAAGGCAAGTGAGTTGCGACTTTGAAATGCTGATGGATAATCAAGGAGAATTTTACTCAGGGAAGAGAATCACCAATGGAAAGATCGAAGGGACCCTCCCAGGATGAGCGGCCCAAGAAGGTAGCACAGGACGGATATGCAGTATGTGGTGAACAGTTATACAAAGATTAACACAATCCCGAGAAAGACAAAACATATCTTCTAGTGCTTACAGCCAGGCCAGTCAACTGGTCAACCAAGGATCTGTGTGTCCCTGAAATACACCAAGAAGAGACTGACGGGGAAGGAGGTGGTGCTGAAGGTAGCGTGACCACGCCTCTGCGGATGAGAAGCAGCGTCGGGCTGCCCGGGCGAGAAGCACAGGCGGACGTGATTTAGCTCATTTGCACATGTGCACGATTACACACAAGGTAAACTCAACCCAGGCGTGATATACGTGCATGACAATTCACGTTACCGTAGCTCAGGATTACGCACATCTCTGTAATGGGACAGGTAGGTCTCCTGTGCCCCAATGTCCTCATCAGCAAAAGGGAGATGATGGCACAGCCCCCTCACAGGGGAGGTGACGACTGAGTAAAGTAGCATATTTAGGGTGGTGCCAGGACGAAAAAGTGCTATGACACTTGTTAAAACCATTCTAATTCTCCCGGTTAAATGCCAAGATAAGATATGTGGATATAGCGAAAAGCGGTGGATGTTGAAAGAACTTAGTGACTTTGTGTAACTGTTGCTCAGCAGGGTCCGGGCCAGCTGACTAATCCAAACCACACCTGCTGCTCCAGGTGGGAAGAGGAAGTGAGGTTGCTGAGCTCTGTGGGGCAGTGTGAGCTCTGAGGGCTGAGGACCCCTCTGCAGGCGTCCAGGTGCCTCTTGTGGGCCTCGGGTCCCGTCCATATGAGGCACTGTCTGTATGAGTTGCTTCTGTGGCCGATGGAATTAGTGACCCCAGTTCTGCAGTGCTCCTGTGCTGTGCCCGTGTCCATTGCCTGCGAGTGTGCAGGTCCCATCACGAGAGGCAGGTCCCTCCTGCACTCCTTCACTTGAGCCTTGGCCATCCGACTTGATTCAGTCAATACGTGGTGGACTCAGGTGACAGTATGCAGGCCAGACCTTGGGTTTTAAAGGGGTCACCTGTGTCTGCTTGCTGACATGCCCCCTTGTCACTTCCTGCTGGCCTGGGAGGATGAATGACATGTGGACCTGGTCACAGGTAGCCTGTCACTTAGGCCCCCGTCTGAGCCCTGCTGAGATCAGCTGACCCATACGTCGCACAAAGCAAATGCTCCTTTGGATAAGCCCATGACGGGCCCCCTCTCAATGCTTTTGACGGGGCTGAGCAGCTGATGAGTGGCTGCTTGCACTCAGGAGCCATGTCCTCAAGTTTTAGTAACATACCTTCTTGTAACTTTAGAATTGGTTGTAACTCAGAAACGGTGATGCCCACACTAAGTGCGGCTCGGGAATAGGGAACCTGGGATCAGGCTGTTAGGACGGAAGACCCCCTTGTCCTTCATTGGGGGCAGGTGTACAGTCCACCTCATGTAAGCAAATGTGCTTTCCAAGGAGTTACAATCTTTAGATGTTAAACAATCTAAGGTAGTAAAGCAGAAGTAACAAATTAAGATATGGCTGCTAGGGACAGAACCCTAGGGAGGATAAGGGTAAAGAGAAAAAACATCCAAACAGGGTCGTAAGAACTTATAAAGCAGCACAGCCGTTTTGAGCAGGGTCCTCTACATTCTAACTATGGATGTCAGAGTTGTTTAATGTACATTATACATTTTTATACTGATATTGATGGTTCTTGGTCATCCTGAAACATTGAAATGACCTTTACGCTTATTGATTTGAACGATACAGCAGGGAAGCTTGTAACATATCAGGAAGCAATTTCAAAATGGTTAAAGTAATAAGGATTTTGCTGTTAAAAAGTATACATTTCAGTTGTCTAGAGATTTCACTTTTGTGGAACTCTCTCAGTTACCAAAATCAGTTAAATGAATTATTGTTATGTGTGGGAATTACATTATTTTCATTAAAAAAAAAAAAAAGATCTAAATTATGTGACTGGGACTTCCCTGGCAGTCCAGTGGTTAAGACTTCACCTTCCAAGGCAGGGGGTGCCGGTTTGATCCCTGGTCGGGCAGCTAAGATCCCACATGCCTCATGGCCAAAACCCCAAAACAAAACAGAAGCAATATTGTAGCAAATTCAATCAAGACTTAAAAAAATGTGGTCCACATCAAAAAAAAAAAAAAAAAAAATCTAAATAAATAAATAAATAATGTGACTAATTTAAGTCCTTGTTGATTATCCTATGAGCCTGGTATTCAATTTGACTAACACACTTCTCAGAGATAATGACTGAAGCTTTTTTTTTTATAAATATAGATTCAACACAAAAAATTGTTTTCTTCCTCTTGATTCTTCTAAAAACAATGAACAAGTACAAAAAATGCACATTTCTGGGGGCATGGCTCAGCTGGTGGTCCCCAGTGTCCATAGCCTTATGCTGATGTAGCTGAGATGGATTTAGACCCCCTGAGAGATAAGCTTGAAAACAGCTTTGCTTTGCCTCTCACACACTCCAAAATACTCAAACTTGTTTGTACACTTTCTTATTCTTTTTTCACATGTTACATTTCTGATTTGAAAACTCAATTAACAGTATAGAAAATATAGGAATAAGGAAAATAGACAAGGAGAACTTTGAATAAAATGGCTACATATATTTATTTTTTCACTGTTTAACTGTAAAAGGGTGAGGAGATAGAGATAAGCAATAAGAATAAAAATAATCATTTTCCATTGAATACTGCTTCAGAGCTGAGCACAGATCACCTTTGGTTATAAATCCTTCCAGATCCTCAACTCATGCCCACAAATACGACTTCTGGAAAGTTCTAGACAAGCCATGAATTCCTCCTCTTCCCCTTCCTTCTTTTCTTCCATTTTCCCCATAAAGAGAACACTCTTGTTTTGACTACATAAAATTTTGAAACTTTCAAGCAGCAAAGTCTATCCAACATGAAATAACAAAGATTAAAACAAAATTACCAAACAGGAAACAAATGTTTGCAAACTGTAATGCCACCAAGTTAATCTATGAATTCAGTATGAGACTCTAATAAAATACTACTAAGCTTAGCTGGGAGTGCCATTGCTCAGATTTGTTTTTTTGTTTGTTTTTTTTTTTGTTTCCGATACGCGGGCCTCTCACTGCTGTGGCCTCTGTGTTGTGGAGCACAGGCTCCGGACGCGCAGGCTCAGCGGCCATGGCTCACGGGCCCAGCCGCTCCGGGGCATGTGGGATCTTCCCGGACCGGGTCACGAACCCGTGTCCCCTGCATCAGCAGGCGGACTCTCAACCACTGCGCCACCAGGGAAGCCCTCAGATTTGTTTTTAATCCATCAACATTTAGTGAGGTAAATATCAAGTTACAGATTTCTAAAATGGCCTGTAGCACATAGAAATGTTCTTTGTTGTTTCAAAGGTGTCCACCTGGTCAGGTTCAACCTCAGTCATGGTTCACTAAGAGTGGACCTGTCATCTGCTACTTAGAGTGTCTCATTCCGGAGAGTCCAAGAAAGTGGAAATGATGTATTTGTAAGAATTTTATAAATATCATCTGTATTCAAAAATCACTCTTAGGAATTATGATGTATTAACTTCCTAAGAGCCAATGTAGCAACCATGAACTAGCTGCAGTTAAACTAAAAAGAGCTCAATCAAGATGACCTTGAGGGAGAGAAAGCCCAGGCAGGCACCCTGTCCCACCCTGGGCAGCTGTGGGTGAGCCTCCTGGCCGGGACCTGAGGCTCCGGCTGACCCGCACCCTCAGGACTCTGCTCCTTCAGTAGCCAGACCAGAGGGGGCCTTGGGGAGGCTGAAGTGTCACTGTGGCTAGAGCCCGAGTTCCCCGCGTCGTGACTGTTTTCTCAGCTTGCTAGGGTTCCTCTCAGCAACCTGCTGGAGCCTTTTTCTCTTGGAAGACAACAGCTCCGATGGAAGGCAGCGGTCCCCCAGCTTGTTCCCCAGGTCTCGAGCATGTTCCCGAGGACGCGTGTGGCTGACGTCCCCACACACTTCGGGAAGTTTCTCCTCTATTCCCAAGTGGAAAATTCCCTTCCCGGTGGATGTTCTGCAGTGTTGCAATATGCATTCCTCATGTAGTTCAGGCCGTATCTGAAGTTTCGGCTGAAGCTTTTGAATTTGACTTTCAAGCTGTGAATCTGCAGACTGCAGAGATGCCTGCTCAGCTTGGAGATGTTTCATTTGACCTGTGAGCTCTTTGTTCATTTGGTTTTCTTTACACGTATAGAATATTTTAAAAAATATGCCTTGTTTTTCTCCTTAAAGCCTTTTTATTTTTAATTAATAAACTTTACTTCTTAGAGCAGTTTTAGGTTTACAGAGAAACTGAGCTGAAAGCATAGCAAGTTCCCATATACTAACCCCTCACCCAACCCCAACCCGTTACCCCTCTTATTAGCATCTTGCATTGATGAGGTGCGTTTGTTATGACTGATGAACCAATACTGATACATCGTTATCACGCGCATTATTGTTAACTAAAGTGCATAGTTCACATCATTTACATTTACATTTATGTTGTATGTTCTGTGGGTTTTGTCAACTGCACAATGTCACGTGTCCACCATAGCAGCATAGATTCACTGCCCTACAACTCCTCGGTGCGCCACTTACTCATCCCTCCTCCCTTTATCCAAACTCTGGGAACCTGCTGATCTTTTTACTGTCTCTACAGTTTTTCCTTTTCCAGAATGTCATGCAATTGGAATTGTACAGTGTGTAGCCTTTTCAGATTGGCTTCTTTCACTTTGTACTATGCATCCAGGATTCCTCTGTGTCTTGAGAGCTCATTTCCTTTCACTGGAATATAACTAATATTCCAGTGTCTGGATGGACCACAGTTTGCTTACCCTTTCACCTACTGAAGGGCATCTTGGCTATTGCTAAGTCTTGGCAATCAAGAATAAAACTGCTATAAACATCCTTGTGCAGGTTTTTGTGTGGACATAAGTTTTCAACTCATTTGGGTAAATACCAAAGAGCAGAGTTGCTGGCTGGTATGGTAAGTCTGTGCTCAGCTATGTAAGGAAGTGCAGAATGTCTTCCATTGTGGCCGTACCATTTTGAATTTCCAATGAATAGGAAGTCCACATCTTTGTTAGTATTTTGGATTTTAGCCAGATCTAGTAGGTGTGTAGTGGCGTCTCATCCTTTAAATTTGCAGTCCCCTAATAATGGGTCCTGTGGAACGTGTTTTCATGTGCTTATTTGTCGTCTGCATATCTTCTTTGGGGAGGTGCCTATTCAGGTCTTTTGTTTACATTCTCACTGAGAGGTTTGTCTTCTTAGTGGTCAGTTTTAAGCGTTCTTTGTACATTTTGGATAACCGTCCTTTATCAGATACGTTTTGCAAATCTTTTCTCCCAATCTGCTCACATCTTTACATTCCCTTTGCAGTGTCTTTCACAGAGCAGAAGTTTTTAATTTTAATGAAGTCACATGTTTTTTGATGGATTGTGCTTTTTTGGTGTTGTAGTTAAAAACTCACTGCCGGGCTTCCCTGGTGGCGCAGTGCTTGAGAGTCCGCCTGCCGATGCAGGAGACGCGGG
>NW_006797999.1:874074-893476 GCF_000442215.2 Lipotes vexillifer | reverse complement strand
CCCTGCCGATGCAGGGGACGAGGGTTCGTGCCCTGGTCCAGGAGGATCCCACGTGCCGTGGAGCGGCTGGGCCCGTGAGCCATGGGAGCCGAGCCTGCGCGTCCGGAGCCTGTGCTCCGCAAATGGGAGAGGCCACAACAGTGAGAGGCCCGCATAACGCAAGAAAAAAAAACAAAAAAACAAAAAAACAAACAAAAAAAAAAACTCACTGCCAAACCCAAGGTCACCTAGATTTTCTCTTATGTTATCTTCTTATTATTTTGCATTTTAGGTCTATAATCCATTTTGTGCCATTTTTCTTGTGAAAGGTGCAGGATCTGCATGTAGGTTCACTTTTTCTTTTTGCTTGTGGATATTCAGCCATTCCAGCATCATTTATTGAAAACATCATCTTTTCTCCATTGTATTGCCTCTGTTCCTTTGTCAGATATCAGTTGACTACGTTTGTGTGTGTCCTCTTCTGGGCTCGATTCTGTTCCCTTGATCTGTGTGTCTATTCCTTTGTCTGTGCCAGAGCATCAGTGAGTTTCTCTAATTACTGACTTGGACTACTACCAGTCTAGGTAGTAGACACTAGGTAGTCCATTTTCTGATTCACTCATTTTGTCTAATTTCAAGCTGTCATCGTCCGTGTTATCTCTAAAGGAGAGCTGATAGACTTCACATCTTCAACATGGTGTCATTCAGAAGTTTCATTTGTGAGTTCAGTTTCCCAAGATCATTAGTTCCTTCATCTTTCTTTCTATCCCACAATCTCTTGAGGAGGAGTTTTAGGCTTTCCGGAGGATAAATGCTTTCATGAAAACTACCTGTTATTTCCCTCTGAGGTTGTGCATTTTTCTGAGCTGCTTTCGATACATTTTCAGTGTTAGTCACTTGGGACTGGAGGGGTATTGCTGCATCTTTGAGTGGCCGAGTCCATCCTTCAAAGGTGAGCCATCATCGCTCCTAGAAACAACAGTCTGGGGACTTGCTTTCCTGTTCTTTGTTGAGGAGGTCAACTGTATCCTCAGAGGAAGAGGTGGACCTGTTCAGATTTTTACTTAGTGCTGCTAACACTGTGTTTGTAACTTGAGAGAACTGGTCTCCATGGGGGGGGGGGGGGGAATCAGGGGTTTCATAGGCTGTGATAACTGTGTTCTTCCCCCTGATTAGGGATATCGCTGATTTTTACCACATCACAAGGTCTTCCTCCCCTGAGGTTTTCTCCCCTGCTTGTGTTTGGTCATTCTGGGTGGGACAGGGCAGAGGACAAAGGATCTCACCATCAAAGAGTTACACTTGGTGCCCTGACTTTCAGCTGCAGGAAATCAGCAGAAATCAATCTGAATGGGCAACATCCTACCACTCCATGAAGTTCAGTGGAGCCAGTCTGTCCCTGTTCAACCCAAGTCCTCCTGGGTGGGCGGCTCCCCCGGGTCCCCGCTCCACCACACGGCTCCTACCGACGCCCGGCCCGCTCCTCAGTCCACCGAGGGTCCTCAGGAGTGTGCCTCTGCAGGGTTCTTTCAGCTGCGTTTGTCGCCCTCTCGTTTCCTGAACAATATCGCATTCTTCTGATGGCTCTAGTACAGACTCAGGCCTGGAGGCCCCTATCCTTTAACCGGGCGTCTGCTGTGAGCGACTCGGTCCAGTGCGTTTAGGAAACCGTCAGCAGCGGCTGAACCGGGGATCCTGTTTAATGCCTGAGCTGGGGCCACGGGTCCACCAGGAGGTGAGGCTCTGGCTGGACCTGGTGGTGAGGAGACAGGAGGCCAAATGCCTGATGAAGTGTGATGTTCTGTTTATCTTTGTTTTATTTATTTAAAAAAGAAATTGCAATTGGAAAGTTTGTAAACAGTTTCCAAAAGTAAAGAACCGAGCCGTCTTGGGCTGGGGGTAACAGGACACGGGGAGAGGGATTCCGGCAGGGACTGCAGTCAGCCTGGGATGCGGTCAGGACGGTGGGCAGACGGTTCCCAAACAGAAACCGCCCTGGGACGTGAAGTTCAGTCCATGCGGCTCAATGACTGTATCTGAGCCACTTATTAACCAACTGCCCTAACGCTGCTCCGCAGCAACACTGAGCGGGACACAGAGAAAGAGATGTGAAAGACGCATGCCCTGCATCAAGAATCCCTGGCCTAGAGAAGGGGGTGGGATCCAGTGGTGAGACTGAGGTAAAGGGAGGATCAAAGCAGGCCTCACATCGTTCCTGATACTAAAGCAAATCTGAAGGATGCTTTACCCTCTCATTCTCTTTATCTTTTCAATGTCTTTGTAAATTAGATTCCCCTTTCCTTATATTACTTCCCCTCGTCAATGTTACTCGGTGTGTATGACTATTCTTATCGAATGTCGTTCTACTATTTTTTTCTGAAATGCTTTCCTTCACTGCCCTCACAAGAGAGGTCAGGTGTGGAGCCCTTGCGCACTGTGGGTGGGCGGTCAAAGTGTGCACCTCTCTGGGAACAGTGTGACGGCTCCTCCAAAAATTAAAAATGGAATTTGCGTATGATCCAGCAATCCCACTTATAAGCATATCTCCAAGAGAATTTAAATCAGCGTCTCTAAGAGACATCTGCACCCCTGTGTTCACTGCAGCATTCCTCAGAACAGCCAAGGGGCAGAAGCAATCCAAGAGTCCACTGGCAGATGAATGGATAATGAGGATGCGATGTAGCCACACAGTGGAATGACATTCAGCCTTAGCGAGGATGGAAATCCTGCCACATGCCATAACACGGCTGGGAGGGCAGTGAACATGCTCGGTGAAACAAGTCAGGCACCAAGGCACAGGCGTATGATTCCACGTAACTGAGGCCCCTAGAGCAGTCAAATTCACAGAGGCAAAGAGTAGATGGTGGGTGCCCAGGGCCGAGGGAGGGACGGAGGGGGAGTTAGTATTTAATGGGGACGGTGCTTCAGTTTTGCAAGATGACAGAGCTCTGGAGATCTGCTTCACAACAATGTGCATATACTTAACACGACTGGGCTGTACACTCAAGATGGTAAATTTTATGGTTTTGTTTTTTAACCACAGTATTTAAAAAACTCAAAGAGTACATGGGAGGCAGCTAGAGCAAAAGGCTTTGGGAGTTACTGGTGCCCACGGAACTGGCATAATCTCTTGTGGTGAGAAGAGTGCTGGATTTAAAAAAGAAAACACGCGCTTCCAGCTGTGATGCCCACTGTGTAGCGTTCACCTCTCCATCCTTGATTTCTTCATCTGTCAAACTAGGACAATAATTCCTGCCTACCAGTCCCCAAACACCGCATAAAGATCCAATGGGACTGTAAATGCAGAGATAAAAGTACTAAGTCTGGGGCTTCCCTGGCGGCGCAGTGGTTGAGAGTCTGCCTGCCGATGCAGGGGACGCGGGTTCGTGCCCCGGTCCGGGAAGATCCCACATGCCACGGAGTGGATGGGCCCGTGAGCCATGGTCGCTGAGCCTGCGCGTCCGGAGCCTGTGCTCCGCGACGGGAAAGGCCACAACAGTGAGAAGCCTGCGTACCGCAAAAAAATAAAAAAAATACTAAGTCCTCCACACATATAGGCTGGATTCATTGTAATTCCTTTTGAGAATCATGACATAGTTCCTTTCTTTGGAAATAGTTTCCATCCAGAGCTGTAGATTTTGTAAGAGACGGGGTTTAGTTCATGCTTGTTTTGAGACAACTATCTTATAGAATTGGTTGTAACATCTCACAATTTCTCTTTGCAGTCAAAATAGTGAACTCCTGATTCATGTCCCCTGCTTTCCCTGCGCCGTGCCTTCCACGTGAGACACTGCACTGCACCCAGTCAGAATTTTAATTACTGAGGCGCCAACTGCCTCGCATGGGCGTCATGAAGACCAATGTCTATCTGATAATTTAAACCCGTAATATGATTGAGTTCCTTTGAAGACAAGTTTCATGTAAATGTCTTATAATGACTGTAACAATAAGAAAACCAAAGAGTAATGAAAAAATTAAAATGAGATGAAGAAAGCCATTTCTCTGTAAAACGTTTAAGTAAAACAAACAAATAAGAATCCCTAGATCAGATGAACTATTGCATTTGAATCTTTAAAATGCTAAAAGTATCTCAACTATTCTTTCAAACACAAGGACTGAAGGAACAACACCTGAAGAGTGTATTATAATATCTGCTTTCTTTTGAGTATGTTTCATGGGAGAAAACCTATTCTAAAATGACTGAAAACTGTATATACAAAACAGAAACAGACTCCCAGATACAGGAAACACACTTGTGGTTACCAAAGGGGAAAAGGAAAGAAGGAGGGACAAATTAGGGGTATGGGATTAAAAGATACAAACTACTATGTATAAAATAGATAAGTAACAAGGGAATACTGTATAGCATAGGGAATTATAAGCAACATCTTGTAATAACTTATAATGGAGTATAATCTGCAAAAACACTGAAACATTATGCTGTGCACCTGAAACTAACAATATTATAAATCAACTATACTTCAATAATAAAATATAATAAAATGATGGACCACTTTGGGGAAAATCAGAAAGTCTTTAAGTATCATGTTCAGAGTGTAAAGTATGAATTTATATAAATAAAATAAAAGCCTTTCTGTGGTTATGTGGTACCCCCAATCGTGTCTGGGATCATTTCATGTCATAATCCATCACCGGACACACTCTGTTTGCTGGAATAAGGTTCTCTGCTGCCAGACTTCCTGAGCCCGACTCTGATTTGGCACTCAGAGCTCCCTGCATGCATCACGTCATTCATTCTCTCCTGGTTGATTTCCATAAAGACTTGCCTTGCTCAGCCGTTACAAACAAAGGACAAACAGGGAAGAGATTTGGGGATAGAAATGACACCTTGAGAAATGCAAATCAGTGAAAAGGAAAGAGGGGGAAAAGAAACTAGTAACACAAAAACCTGACAGTAAAGATAATGGACACAGTGAATAACAGACATGAAAAGATACATTTTAATCACAAAAATAATAAGAGAGATGCTCGTGTTGAGCACAAGGGAACAAAGGGAAGACACAAGGAGACAGAAAGGACCGCCGTGTGAGGTCTGCACGCAGAGCATCAAAGGCAGGGCTGGGCGCAGCTGATCCCGGAGCCCAAAGCAGGGTCTCGGGAAGTGAGTGATCGGTGGGGCAGGCGTGCAACCTGTGGGACCACAGCGCTTCTGGAGGCAATTCAAGAGCCTTGTCTTGTGAGCACCATTCAGCTCAGGCACCTGGAAACACCAGCCGCCTCCGTGCCACTGCAGGTGGGGAGAGCTGTGCTTCTGGATCATCCCTGACAATGGGGTGCGTGAGCTTTGGAGCAAATGCTCTGCTTTCCATCCCCGTACCCCAACCCTCCATTTATCTGCAACATCTTTACAAGTGGCAGAAGCAGGTGCCAGGTTACTATCAATTACTGATTCCATATATAACTCTGATTCTCACCCTCCTTTGCCATTGCCATATTCAGAAGGACATAAGTGCTACTTATATTTGGAAATCCTGAATTTTATCAGTTATTTATTTAATACAATTATGTCAAGACTCTGAAGTTTTAAAATTGCATTTTTCCTGCATTTCTTCACAATTCCTTTCAAAAGACATATTCACCCATAAATGTGCTCAAATTGCTTTCCTTCCCTGATATGCTAATTAAATCAAAGTGTTGATGAATTCTTGAGATAACTCGACAAGGATTTTTTAAAAGATAATCAACTCTTCTGATAGTCATCAAATAATTTCCAAAAAGCCTGGAATGCATTTCTTTAATGCCACATAATTAATCTATGAAGCAAGTTGCTGTGTGTGTTTCCACCTCCCTGCCCTTTCATACTGCTTGGAGGGTAGACTGAATACACAAGATAGCCTTGACCCAGATATTCCAACAAGAAACTTAGACTGGGGACCAAACCTAAGGGCACAGGGAAACCACATTTGTCTCGGGACGTAGGGATTCCGCTGTGCAGTTTTACCTGTTATACCTGATTCCTTCCTAGTTTACATCTATTTAATCTACTCAAAGTAATAAATCTGAGCCATTGTTTTTCTAGTGTTTGCGAAGAAATAAAAAAGAATACCAAGAGGCCAACATACCTGCCAACAGGGGAGTTCTGGAGAGAAGCTGACATTCAGAACCAGTAAGTAGTTCTAAGGCAGAACAGTGATTATCAATTTAATATTGAAAGTATCCATGACATTGCTATAGTCTATTTATGCCAGAATGGATTCTGAGGGAGGGATGGCGTGAAAGGAATCCTTTGCCTTCTCCATTACTGGAAGAACAAAAGACTTAGGCTGGGTTGACTAATAAGAACCTGCTGTATAAAAAAATAAATAAAATAAAATTCAAAAAAAAAAAAAGACTTAGGCTGGGTTTTCCTTGCTAAGACCACTGGGTTGGTGCTATGGTCTGGAAGGTTGTTTACACACCTCCCACCCACCCCCCAAAATCCATATGTTGTATTCCTAACCCCCAAGGTGATGGTGTCAGGAGGTGGGAAGTTTGGGAGCTGATGATGTCATGAGGGTGGAGCCCCCATGATGGGATTAGTGTCCTTATAGCAGAGACTCCACAGGGCCACCAGCCCTTCCTCCAAGTGAGGACACAGAGAGAAGACACCATCTATGAGCTAGGAAGAGGGGCCTCACCAAACACCACATCTGCTGGTGCCTTGACCTTGGACTTCCAGCCTTCAGAACTGTGAGAAATAAATGGCTGTTGTTTATAAGCTCCCCAATCAATGGTAGTTTGTTATAACATCTCCAGTGGACTAAGTTGGTATAATTGCCCTCTTCAAGTCAGGGCAGTCCTAGGGCTGATTCTCCTCAGGCCTTTCTTTGGAGAGTGTAGGCGCATCAGGAAGGGGTGTTTCATGTTCTAGGAGATGCTCTAAAGAGCAGGTGACCATTGAAGTGAGCCGGGGCTGGGTCTGGGCATCACTGCATCCCCAGATGTGGTGAGGGCTCCATGGGGATCCCAAGATGGTTAGAGGTGCGCCTCACTTAACGCACAGGGTTGAGGAGCTGGAAACCTAGGCTGGAAGCCCAGCCTTGTAACCTACTAGGATCAGCTGGTCAATTGGCTTGACCTCCCTGTACTTCCGTCTTCTTGTATCATGGGATTACTTTTGTGAGAATGGAACGGGGGGTGGGTAGAGCACTTAGCACATGACCTGGGGTTAAGGTCTCGTTAGGACCCGTGGAGGCAAGGCCACTCCTGCCTGAAGCACGCATCTTGCAGATATTTCCCAGGGACACGCCCAGCAGCACAGGGCAGCAGAGGGAAGATCTGGGATGCAAGGCCTACCGCCCCATCTCTATTTCTGCTGGATGGCAGAGTGGCAGGACCAGAGGAATTAGTGGATAAAAGTAGAGAATAATGAAGTTTGACTGATAACGATTTATTGCTGCCCTTGGTGTGTTGGCCTTGAAGCTATTTGAGATGATTTACAAAAACTAAAGGTAACATTTCTTACTCATCCAGTGATGGGAAACTTCATTTCTTTACCCTAAATTCTTTATTTTTACTTTCATGTTCATCATTTCTATTCCTGTGTTTACGACATTTTATGCTTCATCCTTCTGGCAGGTGGTCAGGAAGGCACGTAGGCGTCTCATACTTTGCATGGCTCCTCAGTGGAGGCCTTACAAGGATTATTTTGATGACTACTGTCCAGATCACTGGGGACTAAGAGTCAAGATTTAAACCCAGAAATGTGACATAACATGAATCATTATAAGCACTGATTGACTTTAAATTTTTGTGGAAAAAAATGACTGATTTCCAGAGATGTGCCAGCTACAAAATATATTAGATTTTTTAAATCCTCTAAACAACCTAAGGAAGTAAATATTGGTAGCTCAATCTTTATAAGTTAGAAGAGGGAAGTTTTGAAACTTAAGTGAGTTTTGCAGCATAGTAACAATAATGGTACCATTTCTGTGCAGGTTCTGAGACCCCAGAATATCAGATGTTCAGCTAAGCCAACGTCAGATTTTCTTACACCTTTAACAGTAGAAATGAAGCACAGAATTTTAGAGTTGAGACACTTCATAAATCATTACACGTGGCAGGAGATTGAGTCTAGGTTACCTAAAATCTCCGGGGATAACTGATGACAGAAAGAATTAATGCAGGGCTCGCTCTACCTCATACAATATTCAGACACAACCAAAGCCACCTCAGAAGTTTGCAACCAGATATTCTGGGAAGAGGTACAGGCTCAGATGTCAGTATCCCTCCCTGCTCTCTCAATGGCTCCGTTACTGGGTTGATATCTTATGCAGCTACCCTATTAAAACAAAGCCCTGCCTGTTCCTAAAGGAAGGAGATGGACCCAAGAAGCCAACTTACTTCTAGATGAAACAGCAACCAGATGACATCATTTCACTGAATGAAATACCACGTACTCTGCATTAGACAAATGCGGTCAAGTTCATGACAAGGCAATGAAGGCTGTACAGAGGATTTGGGGTCGAGAATAAATGGTGAAGAGGAGGAATGTTTCCAAGAGTATATGCGCGGCTGAGGCTGGACGATTTGTGGACTCAGCATCGGTGCCAGGAGTGTGCCTTGGGAGGAGCATCTTACGCGCACTCATTGAGTTGTCAGTCCAAGCCACACCTGTTGTTGATCACCGGCAGCGGGTAGGGCTCAGCACCAGGCAGGGGCTGTGGACTGCGTGGACTCAGGGAGTTGGGGGCAGGTGTGACGGTTACTGCGGCCGGCTGTGATGCAGACGGGGTACCAGCAGGATTTCACTGGGGAAGAGGGAAATCTGCTGCCGCACAAAAGGCAGAGATGAAGAGCTGAGGGACGAGGTAAGATGACGGATGAAAACGCCCCTGCCCTTCGGATGCAGATGGGCCAGCTGCTCCCTGAGCCTCTGGCCTCCCCTTCCCCTCCCCTCGGAGGGGGCAGCCACGGTGTCACAGTGAAACCGCCCCATCTCCACCATCGCTGACGAGGAGAGATGGGGACACTCTCCAGAAACGAGGTGTGCACCAAAGGGACCAAGGTCTGCGTTTCCACGAGGCCACCTCACGGTGGTGACCTCGGCAGTGAAGACAGGATCACCAGTGGACGGGGGATGGGGCTTGAGTTTTCGTCTCCATGAAGTGATTTGCGGCAGCACGGAGGCTGTGAATTGAACAAACCCCAGAGGTTCTCTGGTTTATCCCGAGTAGGAAACACTTTGTGGGAGGAATGGAGCTAGTCTCATGGTGAGGCATGACTGCGGCCATCAGCTTAGGGAGAGATGTGGTCTCACCTCTACTCCAGGCTAGTGATTGCTAAAGAATGAGATCACTGTACCACTGAGCAAACACGCAGGACCCTCAGTGGGGGAAAATTCAGTGGCCACAGACCAACAGCATGACTCTGCAAGGTGGTTAGAGATGCTTGTTCCCTTCCTCGACCCCAGGTGACTCCTTTTTATTGGCCACTGGCCCCGTCCTCCGCATCTGCCCCCCACCTCACTTCAGGGCTTCATGTCCAGAGGCTCTGGTTCACAGCAATGTCTGAACCTTGCACGTCTACCAGAATCATCTTCAGCCGTTGTGAAAGCATGTTTTAAAATCCCACACTCTGGACCCACTGTGTTGGCTCCTTTGGGGGTGAGTGCTAAGAACATGTGCTTTGAAAACGTGCCCAAGTGACTGGTGTGTGGTCAGGGTGAAGCAAGGGGCCTGAGGCAGGGGCCGAGCGTGGGGACAGCAAGAGGGAAGACAGTGAACCCAGAGGTCGTCAGGCAGCACGGGGTGGAAATGAGGAAGGGGCCTCACATCTACATTTCGAATCATTGTCACCGGTTAAGACAGGAGTCTGCGTGTAGTTTTCAGAAACATGTTGGCACCTGCCCAGGGCATATGAAGACAGGCCAGGTGCACACAGCTGACATTAGGGGGCACACGCCTGGCAGGGTGCTTGGGACAGCGTCCAGCTCCACAGACAGGCTGCTCTGAGTAAATCTGGGGGCACACGCCTGGCGGGGTGCTCGGGACAGCATCCGGCTCCACAGGCTGCTCTGAGTAAATCTGGGGGCACACGCCTGGCGGGGTGCTCGGGACAGCGTCTGGCTCCACAGACAGGCTGCTCTGATTAAATCTGGGGGGACACGCCTAGCGGGGTGCTCGGGACAGCATCTGGCTCCACAGACAGGCTTCTCTGAGTAAATCTGGGGGCACAGGCGAGGCGGGGTGCTCGGGACAGCATCCGGCTCCACAGACAGGCTGCTCTGAGTAAATCCTGGCTCCTTTGAAACGGCGCAGTAGCAGCAATACAGGGGCCATGGAAATCCACGTGATTATTGCATTCTTGGCCCTTGGTCCAGCCCTTAGCAAGCATCATCCCATGAGCTGGTGGCCTCTGCCTGGTTATAGGGCTGAGGGCTCAGGAAACAGGCTCTTAGGAATGTCTCATTTTTCTACCTCATTTTTATGTTTCCCCACCCCTTCTTCGGCTTCCACCCATAACTATGTGTTAGCCCATCTCAACGGGAACTACTTTGCACCAGGAAGAGAATTACAAGGGTATACCAGAACCCACGTCTCCAGTCGCCGTAGTCAAGGGTCCCTCCTGTGCAACCCCTCCCCTGGGAACGATGTGCTCACAAGTGAGGTCTCATCTCTGAAGGTGAGTCCAGGAGACAGAATTAATTCTCAGCCTGTTGATCTCCCACTTCTTTCTGAAACCTATGTTTCTCTGTTTCACCATCAATGACTACACAGTTGAAAACCTCAAACCCACCTTGTGCCCTGGATTATCTGATGGTGCTGTCAACAGTGCCAGGGGATGTCAGATAATTGCTTAGGAGCCACTAAGTCCAAACCTTCACAGTCCTGCACCTTATTTATCTCAGAATTCTTCCAACTGGCTTCCCAAAGTCAAATCCCCTTCCCCAAAGTCAGCCTGACCCAAACAACATTTGCATGACACTTCTCTCAGGATAAAGTCCGAATACCTGAGAATGACTTTCCATTCCCTCCCTCATCTGACCCCGCCCTCTCCCTGTAAGCTCACCTCCATTAGTCAGAAAGCAAAGTCTCTGTCCAGCCTGGCCCATCCTCTCCTGTGCTGGGAGCCCCTCCCTTGTTTCTCTCGGCTGGAGCACCCTCTCCCCGTCTCTGTCTCTGTCTTGCCTATCCTATTAATTCCTCTGGTACACCCTTTTCCACTCGCTTTCAGGGGCAGACTCTTGCAGTGCCCAAGAACACGGGTTCTGAGATCAAACCACCTGGACTTGACTGTAATTTCCATGGCTTAATAGCTGTGTGAACCTGGGAACTTAAACTCAGCCTCTCTGATCCCCAGTTTCCATCTCTCTCACTGGGTCCCCTCTTTACGGCCCTGTGACAAAGGGGCTGATGGCTGAGAAGAGCTTGTCGTGCAGTGTGGTGCATCACAGACACGTACCGTGTTGTCCGTCTGCCTGTTCCTCTGCCCTCCTCCCTGTCACTGGCTCCTGGTCCCCAGAAGCCTGGACCACCTCAGGGGCTGCAGAGCAGTCCGCTCAGGAAACTGCACTTCCTCCAACCCCAGCTCAGCGCGCACTGGCTGCTGGAGAAACGCAGCCTTTCTTCCAGCCCAAGTGCCTTCCAGCCGTGAAGCTGGTGAGTGAGAGGTTGTGGATTTATTTTATTTTCGGTGGTTAGGGCCGCAGTCAGCAGGCTCACACAGCTCCGCGGTGCCCAAGAGTATCTTGACAAGCTCTGTGCCCTTTCCATGTTCTCCCACTCACACGTAGTCAGGCTTAGTTGGCCCTCAAACTCAGTGTGAAATTTCCCACAATGTGAGTTTTTCTGCCTCCAATGATCATCGCCTTCATTTGCATGTAATTTCCTCATTATGGCGTAATTGACACAACAGACGTCCGTTACCAAAGACGCAGACCTCAGCGTCACCAAGAGCCCAGCTCTGCAGCAGAGCTCCAGTGCCTCCCAGCTGACCCCATGCCATGGACACAAGATGCACATGATCTGCAACAGCTGGCTGCTGCCTTCGTACTCCGTCTGCACGTCTGCGAGGTCCTGCCGCCCTGTACGTTGCCTTAGAGGTTCATTAACGTGATCATTTCCTGTATAAATACACCTGTTACCTCCTGTTCCGCAGTGAGAGAGCTTCTCCCCTGATCTTCTATAGATGTTTTTCTAAAATAAGTGTCTCTCTCTAGAAAGGACACCTCTGCATCTTCTCACGCTGATTTCTTCCTGATTTCCTCCATTAAAACTAAAAAGCTACAGCATATACTTCACTCTAAGCATGTGCTTTATAGTGTTGTAGGCAATTTATGAGTGAAAACTCAGTGGTTGCACAAAACTTCAATACAGGGCTTCCATAACGTCAGTTGATCAGCATGTGTCATTTTGGTGGATACTACTGGAAATTTATGTGTGAATTGTACCTACTTGTGGCCACACCGTTTTACTTTACCCACACCAACATCATCAAGAGCTCGTGATTCTCCCACCAGACTTCATTTTTTTCTGAGGTAGACAGGATTGCAGAGCAGAGGTCCAGGACCAGTGGCTGTCAGAATGGCCTCCGGGGACCAAGGCCACATGGATGGACCACGAGGACAGAGCTTATGCCTGAGATAAAGGGTGTAGTGAGTAGGTGTGACACCCTGTCCCCTCCCCAGTTCTCCAGTGGGTGGGGCAGAGGTCTGCAGGCCGGCAGGGGCAACTGTAGACTCCTTGGCTTTAAACCAAGCCCCCTTGGTTTAAAGGACACCCAGGTGTCCTTGGTGTCACCAGGTGAGGGAATTGTTGCGGAACCACGTTTGCAGACCCCTGCTGCCTCTGCTGTCTTCAGCCACCCACCACCCACCGCAGCCCCTTGAGGCCCCGCCCGACGGCCGCATGTGCTGCATTCCAGACGCAAGACTTCTTCCTCCGCTGCGTCCGTGGTCTGTCTGCTGCCTGGCAGTCTGTCCTTCAGACTGCGCTCTGCCCACGTTTAGCATGAGCCTAGGTATCATTAGCATTGTCTTCATTTCTTCCTAACAGCAACGGAAGATCCCTGACCATCCTTGCTTTCCGCCTGAAAATACAGAAGCAGGCACTCATTGGTCTCTCTCAGTAGAGAAACGGATTAGAGGGTAGAATGTGGGGGACAGAGGCTCAGATTCTGACCATCTCGGGATGCAGCCTCTTATCTGAGATGGTTCCAGGCATTGTTCTCTTTTTTTTTTTTGCTTGGTTTTGCTTTATTTTATGTTTTTTAAATGTCTTGAGATCATATGTGTTTGATGTTTCTAATTTAATATTCCTTTTACACACCTGCCTTAATATAGGAGATTATTAATTAATTCCTTCACTTCTGAGCTTCCTTCCAAGAACTCTGATGTACTTTTTCTTTTTTTAACATCTTTACTGGAGTATCATTGCTTTACAATGGTGTGTTAGTTTCTGCTGTATAACAAAGTGAATCAGCTATACATATACATATATCCCCATACCCCTCCCTCTTGCGTCTCCCTCCCACCCTCCCTATCCCACCCCTCTAGGTGGTCACAAAGCACCAAGCTGATCTCCCTGTGCTATGTGGCTGCTTCCCACTAGCTATCTATTTTACGTTTGGTAGTGTATATATGTCCACGCCACTCTCTCACTTCGTCCCAGCCTACCCTTCCCCCTCCCCGTGTCCTCAAGTCCATTCTCTACGTCTGAGTCTTTATTCCTGTCCTGCCCCTAGGTTCTTCAGAACCATTTTTTTTTTTTTTTTTAGATTCCATACACATGTGTTGGCATACGGTATTTGTTTTTCTCTTTCTGACTTACTTCACTCTATATGACAGACTCTAGGTCCATCCACCTCACTACAAATAACTCAATTTCATTTCTTTTTATGGCCGAGTAATATTCCATTGTATATATATGCCAAATCTTCTTTATCCATTCATCTGTCGATGGGCATTTAGGTTGCTTCCATGTCCTGGCTATTGTCAAGAGAGCTGCAATGAACACTGCGGCACATGACTCTTTTTGAATTACGGTTTTCTCAGGGTATATGCCCAGTCGTGGGATTGCTGGGTCGTATGGTAGTTCTATTTTTAGTGTTTTAAGGAACTTGCATACTGTTCTCCATAGTGGTTTTATCAATTTACATTCCCACCAACAGTGCAAGAGGGTTCCCTTTTCTCCACACTCTCTCCAGCATTTACTGTTTGTAGATTTTTTGATGATGGCCATTCTGACTGGTGTGAGGTGATACCTCATTGTGGTTTTGATTTGCATTTCTCAAATGATTAGTGATGTTGAGCATCCTTCATGTGTTTGTTGGCAATCTGAATATCTTCTTTGGAGAAATGTCTATTTAGGTCTTCTGCCCATTTTTGGATTGGGTTGTTTGTTCTTTTTGATATTGAGCTGCATGAGCTGCTTGTAAATTTTGGAGATGAATCCTTTGTCAGTTGCTTCATTTGCAAATATTTTCTCCTATTCTGAGGGTTGTCTTTTCATCTTGTTTATGGTTTCCCTTGCTGTGCAAAAGCTTTTAAGTTTCATTAGGTCCCATTTGTTTACTTTTGTTTTTATTTCCATTTCTCTAGGAGGTGGGTCAAAAAGGATCTTGCTGTGATTTATCTTAGAGAGTGTTCTGCCTATGTTTTCCTCTAAGAGTTTTATAGTGTCTGGCCTTACATTTAGGTCTTTAATCCATTCTGAGTTTATTTTTGTGTATGGTGTTAGTGTTCTAATTTCATTCTTTTACATGTAGCTGTCCATTTTTCCCAGCACCACTTATTGAAGAGGCTGTCTTCTCTCCATTGTATATTTTTGCCTCCTTTATCAAAAATAAGGTGACCATATGTGCGTGGGTTTAAGAACTCTGATGTACTTTATTATTATTATTTTTTTTGCGGTATGCTGGCCTCTCACTGTTGTGGCCTCTCTCGTTGCGGAGCACAGGCTCCGGACGCGCAGGCTCAGCGGCCATGGCTCACGGGCCCAGCCACTCCGCGGCATGTGGGATCTTCCTGGACTGGGCCACGAACCTGTGTCCCCTTGGCAGGCGGACTCTCAACCACTGCGCCACCAGGGAAGCCCTCTGATGTACTTTTATACACACTGTTATAGCAAATTTTATGTTTAAGTTATGATGCAGCCTCTGATTTTAGAAACAGATTATTTTCTTTTTCCTTCATTTTGATGCTTGGGTAAGCATCCTGGATAGATGTCAGTGTTCAGGGTACAGAACACCCTTTTTGTGACTACCAACTGCGACAGCACCAACTCCATGAAAGTAACACAAAACCAGCTGGCAGAAACCTTGATCTTCTCGCAAGGGGATGCCATGGGGTTTAAAAGCTCAACATACAAGATATAGCAGATGGTGTTGCCATACATTTACTAAAAGAAAAGAAAAAGAAAGGCAGTGTAGAAATATTCTGGGTCTCAAATATTTTATTGAAAATCCTCCTTTAAACGTGAGTAGATGTTTCTCCAGAGAAGACATACAAATGGCCAACAGATAGATTAAAAAAAAATGCTTATCATCACTAATCATAAGAGAAATGTAAATCAAAACCACATCTGTGGAACTTCCCTGGTGGATCAATGGTTAAGAATCCACCTGCCAATGCAGGGGACACAGGTTCGAGCCCTGGTCTGGGAAGATCCCACATGCCACGGAGCAACTAAGCCCATGCGCCACCACTACTGAGCCTGCGCTCTAGAGCCTGCGAGCCACAACTACTGAGCCCCGGTGCCACAACTACTGTAGCACTTGTGCCTAGAGCCTGTGCTCCACAACAAGAGAAGCCACCACAATGAGAAGCCCGCACACCTCAAGGAAGAGTAGCCCCCGCTCGCCACAACTAGAGACAGCTCGCACGCAGCAACGAAGACCCAATGCAGCCAAAAGTAAAATATAAATAAATACATAAATTTAAAAAGAAAGAAATTCAAATTAAACACACACACACACACACACACACACCTGTGAGAATGACTATTATCGGGAAAAAATAAAAGACAGCAAGTGGTGGGGAGGACATGGAGAAACTGGGACCCTTGAACGTTACTGGTAGGAATATAAATTGGTGCAGCCGCTGTGGGAAACAGTACGGAGATTTTTCAAAATATTAACAGTGGAACTACCAGATGGTCCAGCAATTCCATTTCTGGGTATTTATGCAAAAGAACTGAAATCAGGATCTTCAGGCGATTTTAGCCCCTATGTTCATTGCAGCACTATTCACATTTTACAGACAGAATTGTTTGAATAAACAAATGAAAGACTAGGCTGCTTTTTCCCATCAAAGGGTCTTTACGATCGATCCTGCCAGGCTCAGCAGCACTAGTTACCTGGGATCTAACCAATCTAATTTCAAAATCTGAGATATTATAATGCTGAACTTTAAGCCCTGCAAGTACATGTCTTTTTCAGTTCATTTTTGTTTTCAGAGTGCAACATTTCTGGTGCCCACTCTGAGTAGGGTGGAATTCACCTCTGACCCCAGTCCTGGAGGCCTGTATCCCCCGTCCCTGACCTTCAGAAGTGGAGCTCAGCCTTCACGTTTTCCTGTCCCGAACTGGTATGTGAGCTCAGTGTAAAGTGGCCCTAAACGCTGGGCCGCAGCCTCCACTGGGCTCTGGAGTTGTGATTCCTCCTTGTGCTGTTAGCTCTGAGGCCTTCAAGCGGAGTCTAAAAAAAGTTTTTTCTGCTCACTCAGCACCTCAGCAGGGAGACGAGCTTGAATTAACTGGCTTCCAATTATGAGAATTGGGAGTCCTGAGTCATACTGACTTTTCCTCTGGAGGCAAGAATCCATCATATCCATCTTTGCATCCACAGCCCAGAGTAGGACTTTACAAAAGAGAACTTCATTACGTGTTTATTGAACTGAATAAAACCTTGCACCGTTTAAAAGAATCCAAGAGAAATGTGTAATTCAAGGAGTTACAGCGTTCTCCTTAGTTTCACTTCATGGTTTTTAAATTATCTCACATTAAATTCAGATAGTTATAAAGCAGACAAAAGACAAGAACTGATTTTTGAAAAATTCTCATAAAATACTGTGTAGTAAATTGTGCATCAATAACAAGGTAAAACCATTTATTAGGCTTTGGGAACTGCTTAATGTCCAATCATAAAGGAGAAAATAAAATTTTAATGTGGTGAAATTAAAAAAAAAAACTAGAAGCAAACAGAACATTTTTTTATTCAGCAGAAGTGCCTTGTTTAATGGTTCCATGGGCTGTATCTTTGGGGGTTGGGAACTGGGTCCACCACAGTCAGATAAAAATGAATGTCTATTTATGACCACCTGGAGCGAGTTTCCGCATAACCTCAGTGAGGGTGACAGGAGATACTGGGGCATGACAAGCACAATCTAACAGAATGAACGTTTGGAAAGCCAAATTTAATCTGCAGATGTGAGTATTAGTATTCATGTAACTCTGGCATCAAGTAGCAATGAAGCATTTCTGAGAGGACATTTGTTGTCTGCAATGAGCTCATGGCCAAATTTCCCAGGTGTTGGCTTCATTTGACAAGCGATGACCAGGGTTCTCGGGGCTCACAGCAGCCACCTTCATTTTGGTGACTCAAGGGCATCTCTGCATCATCGGACCTAGAAGCCATGTCATGACCCTGGAATTAGCCTCCGATGGTACTCTGTGAATTGGCCATTGCACAGAAAGATGCTCAAAGATGATCCAAGCGTGATTGGCAGCAGGTAACTCTCAAAGGACTATCAGCTGAACGGAAAGGAAATTAGAAAATGTGCACTGATTTTCCTGTCCGTTTCCCCTAACACTTATGTTTTTCACATCACAAAGTTGACAGGAGTCTGGCAGACGCTCCTGTCAAATTTATTTATGGAACAATGTGTGCTAATGGTTCGCATTAGCAGGGGAGCACGTATAAAACTATGTGAAGGTGAAGGTTTTCAATCACCTCCCAGTGGACAAAATGTAAGTAATGTTCTCTCATTTTTGTAGTTTCAAATAATTCATGGGCAATGAATTACATGATGATACGAGGGAACATGTTCAAAGACAGGGATGTAATTTACATTCCAGAGTCTCAGAATAAGTGACTCAGAATGCAGTGATGTTATTACACAGGGATATGCATGAACTTTTTACTTCTACAAAAACAAAATAAAATACGTTTATCAGTGAAAGGAAGGAAGGCAAAGGGAAAAATCACACAGGGGTTTTGCGCCACCCCAAGATCAAAAGGAGCCATATTTGTGACCTGGCTCCAGAAAAAGCTGAAATGAACCCAAATTAATTGTCAGAGAGACCTACCATTCACAAGATGTACCTCGCACCAGAATGTATGTGTTATAGCGCGATTTTGGTGTGTGACATAGAGGGATGCGTTCTTAATGGTCAATAGGTTTTTACGAGTTTATTTAATCACTGTGAGATTTGGGTTAGCCACGTTTGAAGGACTTTGTTGTAAACTCTGTGTGCAAAGCAGTCCTGAAACATGGCATTTAAGAAATTTCTCACATCACTGTTTTTGGACAGATGGCCCAGTTATGCAGTATAAGCAGCTATGCCCTCTGCAAACCACTGATTGATTTCAGGAAGACAAATCTTTGAACAGTGACTAATGGTGCTGGTGAAAAGGGCTCCTTTAAAAATTTCACAAGGTCATTTTGGGTTTGGATTAGAGAGTCATCATTTTGTAGGTAAAAAAGTGGTAACCTACTAAATTTATGGAGAATTGTGGCAGCAGTGGGTCTGGGATGAGTTTAGAAATCTTACTCCAGAGCTTGTGGGGCAGGAGGAGGCTGGGCTGGACAAGGCAGCCCAGAAATTCTAAGGGGAAAAGGCCAAAAGTGAGCACAACTGCAGACAGATGGAGAATTTCTGGTAATGGAAGTGAGGGGTTAATTTGGTCTATTTGGGCAGGGATTAACATAAAACTTACTTTTCTGCATGTTCTGTTTTGTTTTCTCTAAGGGAGAACTAAAATAGTTTGAAATATGAATTCTTAGATCCAGGGAAGCTAACATAAACCTTTAAATGCATGAATTATTCAGATCAGGGGGTGAAGACCATATTTAAAATTATCTGTTGATTTTATATATGGTCATAAATATGATATATATGTGGAATATATTGTATCTCACGCTTAGATTTATCTCTTTTTTTATTTCCAAGTAAGCTGATGGATGATGCTTACATTATCATTCACCTGATGGCAGATTTTATTATTATTGAAATGCTGCCTAAGGATTATTGAAATTGTGCCTAACTCATTATCTGTGCTGTTGCAGTAATAACCTTCCTTAACTGAATTCAGTAACAGAAAAAGCACAACCGTCATGGAGTTAAAAAGTAAAGATAGAAAATTTACCTTACAGCTCCTATTTAGCAAAACCATGGTACACACTACCTTGGGGATCTGGTTAATAATATTCAAACTTATTCTTTTTTTTTTTTTTTTTTTTGGGGTCACGGGCCCTCTCCTTGTT
>NW_006797999.1:842098-873952 GCF_000442215.2 Lipotes vexillifer | reverse complement strand
CACGAACCCGCGTCCCCTGCATCGGCAGGCGGACTCCCAACCACTGCGCCACCAGGGAAGCCCGAGAGATCTCGTCTCCTCCCTATTATGTAATGACGGAGATAATCAACAAATTCAGTGGCAAATAATTACATGCACACCTTGAATGGAAGTGAGGTTTTGTTTCTTTTGGGTTGGGGTTCACGAGGCGCTGACAGTGAGCCAGACCTGAAGGTTTCTCTTAATGATGAACGTGTGGCTAATCAAATGCAGTCAGAGTCCAACAAGAAAATTAAACACATTACCAAAATACCAATGTTTGGTTTTAAAATTCAGAATAAATGACAGTGTTTTATGATGGGCCCATTTTAGTCCAGGAATTAAATAAGTATTAGTTCACTTGATGTGGATGTATAATTGGTTATCACTTGGTACATACCAGCTCTCTCAACAAGAATATAAAACAACATAGAATAAATATAGAAGATAGAATCAGATTGCAAAAGACTTTTCAGAAGATTTGAGTATTTTGCAGTAAATTACAGTAATGATTCAACCTATATGCCAGCACTCTTTATGGGAGCGTTTTCATAATCCCATTACCTTTATAATAAATTTTGGTGGTGATATTTAGACAATAGCATATTTTAGAGGTTCTAAAGAATGGCCCATAGATCTCTGTTTGTGTCCAAGACACTTACGTGGTGAAAATTATTTTAAAAGCCGTATTAGTGTGTCATTTGTATTTTTCACTGTGCTGGCAGCTGTTCCAATGATGCCAAGTAGAGCTGGGGCCTCAGGACAAATGAAGACAGCCATGCCACATGAAAGGATGCTCAACATCGCTAATTATCAGAGACACGTAAATCAAAAAACCACAATGAGGTGTCACCTCACACCGGTCAGAATGGCCATCATCAAAAAGTCTACAAAGAACAAATGCTGTAGAGGGTGTGGAGAAAAGGGAATTCTCCTACGCTGTTGGTGGGAATGTAAATTGGTACAGCCACTATAAAGAACAGTACGGAGGTCTCTCAGAAATCTAAAATTAGAACTAGCACACCATCCAGTAATTCCACTCCTGGGTATACATCTGAAAAAAATTAAAATACTAATTCAAAAAGATACAAGCACCCCAATGTTCATATATTCACAGCAGCATTATTTACAATAGCCAAAGTATGAAAGCAACCTAAATGCCCATCAATAGATGAATGGATAAAGAAGATGTGGTATATATGTAAACACACACACAAACACAATGAAATATTACTCAGCCATTAAAAAGAATAAAATTTTGCTATCTGCAACAACACGGGAGACCTGGGGGGTATTATGCTTAGTTAAATAAGTCAGACAGAGAAAGACAAATACTGTACGATAACACTTATATGTGGAATCTAAAAAATAAAACAAACTAGGGACTGTAACAAAAAAGAAACAGACTCACATATATAGAAAACAAACTAGTGGCTACCAGTGGGAGAGGGAAGGGGGAAGAGGCAAGATAGGTGTAGGGGATTAAGAGGTACTAACTATTATGTATAAAATAAGCTACAAGGATATATTGTACAGCACAGGGAATATAGCTGATTTTATAATAACTATAAATGGAGTATAACCTTTAAAAATGTGAATCCCGGGCTTCCCTGGTGGCGCAGTGGTTGGGAGTCTGCCTGCCGATGCAGGCGACGCGGGTTCGTGCCCCGGTCCTGGAGGATCCCACATGCCGCGGAACGGATGGGCCCGTGGGCCATGGCCGCTGAGCCTGTGCGTCCGGAGCCTGTGCTCCGCAACGGCAGATGCCACAATAGTGAGAGGCCCGCGTACCCCAAAAAAAAAAAAAAAGTGAATCCCTCTGTTGTACACCTAAAACTAATGTAACACTTTAAATCAACTATATCTCAATAAAAAAAAGAAAAAAAAGGTGTCTATAAGTAAGGTATCATGTTTAAGACCTGTTAAAATAAATCTCATCGTTTACTGTGATGCATCATTAGACGAGCAAAATATCTTTCCAGAAGTATCCATGTGAGAAAGTAATCGTATTATCATTGTTTTGTAATTTTTTTTGCCTAATGACTGACCTGTGAGAAACAATCTTAAATTTATGTTTAAACTCTTAGTATTTTTTAGATTGAGTTCCTTGAGGACTTTTGGAATTTTGAATCCAAATGAAGTTTAGTTCTTATGTAACTGGTCATCTTTGACAAGCTTTAATTCACGGGTCATTATTCATTCAACTCTGAAAAGACAGATGGTTGAAAGAAAATGGGAGGGAGCCCTGCTGATGCAATCTCAGAACCACACAGCATCTGGCACCATCGTTTCACGGAGCCTAAGTAAATCAAGACTGGTGTTATCAGGTCAAGCTGCGGTTAGACTACAGCTTACTAATGTTCTCTTCAGCTGGGTCTACACTGTGGTTGATCCTGTGTCTTGAACTTCTTTTAGTGAGCAAGCTTTTCATTTCTAGAAGCTCTATTTTATTTTTTCTCAAAACTGCTGGGTCAATTTTGATACTTTCCTTCATCATACTTAAAATTCCGTCTTCCAATTATTTAAGTACCATAAACATGCTCTTTTTATATTCTATGGCTGATAACTCAGGAATCTATAAATTCCAGCAGGCAGATTTCTACGGTTTATTGCTGCGCTGACTTTGGTACATGATGGCTTTCTCCTCGTTTTAGTAATGCTGTGCATTTGTATAGTTGTGCCTGTCTTTGTGAATTTATGCATGCGTGTACACATGCATGCTTGGATTTCTTGAAACGTCTACGTGACAATTCCTCTGGAGATAATTTACATTTAATTCTGTTAGGTGTCAATGGCCACCACCAGTCTAAGAACTCTTAAAACTCAACAATAAGAAAATGAATAAACTGATTAAAAAATGGGACAAAGACCTTCACAGACAACTCATCAAAGAGTTATACAGATGGCAAATAAGCACAGAGGAGACGTTCCACATCATATGTCATCAGGGAGATGCAAATCCCACTCAAAATTGCTGTGAACTTAAAGCTGCACTAAAAAAATAGTAAAGTCTAAAATTAAAAAATAGTGGGTAGACTTGGGGCTATAATTTTGGTACTGTCAATTTATTACTAAACTCCTAAGAGTACAGGATTATGATCAGGAGAATATACAGCAGTGTTTTCTTTTATTCTGCTGCTTCAACCCGAGGCAAGCCTTCCTTGTAAAGCATTCCTTGCTTCCACCTGTGGCAGAGTTTATTTAATTCTTTTAGTTTATCCACCTATGTTGTCTCTGTTCTGGAAAGCTGGCTTTACATGGGGGGCTCTAATCTAATCTACCAACCTTCCCCAGAGTTTTGAGTGAGCTGAGTCTCCTGTCTCCAGTGCAGGATTACTTCATCAGAACACAAGTCCTAACCCTCAGCTGCTCAGGATGATGCCCTCCAGGTAAACATCGCCTCCAGGGTTGCTTAGGCCCGGAATTCAAGTTTTCTCTTTGTTCTTGGCCTCCAGTTGTTTTACTGCCACCTCCGACATGCTTTTGAAAGACTGGATGTTTTTCTTTTTTCTTTTGTTTTAAATCCAGTATTTCCAAGTTTTGTGTACCAGAATGAATTCTCTTGATCACTTCTTCAAACATGATGATAGAAACACATTAAATTGTATATTAACTCAGCGTGGAGCCCTTAGGTAATTTCAAACACAGTGAATGACATACTTATTGCAAATACCTGACCTAATCTTTACAGCATTTTGACTAAGTTCACAACTGTTCGTGGGCAAAGTCTTCTAAGGAGCTATTAGTGGCACAGATTAATAACGAGGGTCCTATGATACAAACAGAATGATTACCATAATTAAAAAAAATCTCACAGCACAAGTTTTATCTTAGATTTCTTTTATAATTAAAAGTAAAAAAAGAGGGAGAAATTTTAAAAAAAGATTTTTGATGGTGAAATTTCCTTGTCATATATCCATCAAAATATCTAACACATTTTTAAGCCCCTTACATTAATTTAAAAAGAGGTTACCTATTACTGCCTCATTGTTCTATTTTACTCTTTCCTGTGCTTATCTTTTTAATCTAATTGTTGCTTGCAGGAAGGTGTTTTTGTAGATTTGCGGGGGGTCAAGTCCAATCTTTACAGCAAGTCCCTCAGGGTGTAAACAGAAGTGGGGTCTGGCTGCTCGCTGCTCAAAAGCCAATAAAGAGGCCAGGTTGGTGGAAAGGAAAGTTGGCTTTATTTTGGAGGCCAGCAACCAGCGGGGGAGGCGGGCGGCCCCCCCCCCCCCACTGGCAATCAGCGGGCAAGAGCTTTTCTAGGCGGAGGGAGGAGGCTAATGCAGAAACAGCACAGTCAGCTCTGACGGCCATCTTGAAATTGGTCATGATTAGCGTCATCTTGACTGTTTTAGGTACGGTTAGTCTTTAGTTCCAGGGTCGGTTTGTTCCCATTTCTTTGAGGCCAGTTCTCGGAATTGTGGCAGCTTGTGTCATGGCTACAGCCTGGTCATCATGGAGTTAACCTCTTCCACCTGGTGTGGGTTTCTATAGCTACAAGACAGCTCCCGGGATATGGCTCAGGATATTATCTATAGCCCTTGAGGAGGAACTAAAGGTCCTTGACTTTGCTTAATGACTAAACTATTATTATTTGGTCTCCTTTGACTGTTTTCCTTTGTTTCTGCATTTTCTCACTTCTCTGACTAAACTTATTCTTTGGCTTAAGTTTCTCTACAGACAAAAGGCAGGCTGAGGACATGGGGGAGGTCCCATAGGGTCCTGCTCCGTTTCAAGGGGAGGGGATGACCTAACTTCAGCCCAGCTCCGGTGTCTGCGCTGGATTCCGTGGGGGCAGAGAGGAAAGCGGCGTCCCTGCCTGTGGCCCCAGGCAAAGAGGGCAGTGAGGCAAAGAGGAAGTGAATTTCTTGTAAAATGCAGCCTGACAGGAGATGGAAATGCCTGTCCGTGGAGCCTTGTTAGAATTCTACTCTAAGATCCACTGGATCCAAGTCAGGGCAATGCAAACAAACAAAAAAAGTAATTGTGTCTGTGAGCTGCTTTTGCAAGTGGTTTAAAAATAAGAAAACACTTGAAGAATACCAAAAAGAAATTACCTGCATAGAACATAATTTGCATTCCTAGCCTGAATGAATTCATTCCTTTGTTTATTTAACTAGTTTTGATGGGTGGTTTAAAGGAAAGATTCATGGCTTCTAAATCACAAGATCTGGATTCCAGCTCCCACACTGCTCTTAATAAGCCAGGCGATTTCGGCAAATTAGTTCAAACATATGGTCTCAATATCCTCACTTGTAAACTCAGAGGATGGACTGTATTATCCTTAAGTCTGTTTCAGATGTGACCTTGGGCATCAGCAGGCCATCCGTATCCCCTCTGCTTCCATTTTGTCTAGTGTGCTCACCGGCCAGCCGCCTTATCTATGTAATTATATTTTCAAATGATCTAGTGAAAGCAATTAGCCAATTTTAAAAACGTGCATTCCTAGATAGAAGGGCATGTTTTTGTTGTTGTTAATGGAACACTTTAATCCAGTGCCACACGTCACAGGCTCCTCCTGGGAATATACTGCAAATTTCCTTCCAAAGACTGGCTGTGCTAAGGACTCTGAGCTCCAGGAAGCCCAACACCTTTTCACATTTTAAGGATCCCTGGTGCCAGGTAAGTGAACTTTATGGGCAGAGGCTCTTTCTAGCAAAGCTTGGGCTGCACCTTGAGTGCGGGATTCAGCGTTGCAGGGGTGTTGCTCATCCTCAAGGTCAGGTCTGAGAGTGCCTGTGGCCGGGACCTCGGGCTCTTTGGTGAGCTTCTCAGCCAACTGGTTAACTTTCGAGATGAACACAACCTTACAGGAATTTTGTAAATACCGAACGTTTTTGCCTATTTCTCTTTAGACATTTTGTGATCACTGCAATTACAGTTCATACACCACTTAGCTTCCTGCTTTTTTAAGTTCATGCTTCTATCATAAGCATGTCATGTCGCTGCACAGTCTTGGGACGGCATGTTTAAACAGGAGTTTTAAAACCATCTAAATGAACAGATGCCACAAGAGTGTATGGGATGGAGGAAGAGGTGATAAAATGTGAGGGATAGTGAAGGTCCCTGTGACCCTGTAAAAGCCCCCTACCCCACCTGAATACAGAGATTTCCAGATTAAATGCTCAGTTGTGTTGCTGCACACACACATTCTTGTAAAACCAAATCAGAAGGAAGCTGATCAAAGAGCACCTTATTTTCCTTACGGCATTTTATGAAATCACTGCAATCAAGGAAAACACTTTCGGTACAGAAATCATAATATTTAAGACTTCAAATTTATAACTTTTCATTTCAAATAATACGATTTCATTATATTTCAGAAACAAGTTTATTGTTATGCTGCATAAACGTGCTGCTCACATAGAAACAGACTTAATGGCTACCAAAGGGGAAGGGGGAAGGCATAAATTGGGACTATCAGATGAGAAGATGCACACTACAATATACATAATAAACAAAAAGAATTTACTGTATAGCGCAGAGAACTATATTCAATATCTGTTAGTAAGCTATAATGGAAAATAATTAAAAAAAGATATATATATATATATATATATATATATATATAACCAAATCACTTTGCTGTACACCTGAAATTAACACAATATTATAAATCAACTATTGAAAAAAAAAAAGAAGTGCTGCTTAAGTTTCCCATAAAGTCCAGGTAAATATAAAGTTCACGTACTGTTACATTAGGCAATTGTATGTACACTACATACAATCTCTTGAGCTCTCACTATGTGCCAGCATCTCAATATTCTCTTCTCAATGTTTCCTTTACAGTATCCCATTTAATTAAATAAACATGACACCAGTTCATAGTAAATTCATATTTAAAGTAATATGATAAAAGACACAGGTCTGCTAATTTTCCGTTATTCATTTTTTATCAAATGAGAAGCAACCATTTCAGTTACCGTTTACATAATCTTCATTATTTAAAAATGGGTCTTGTGCTTCCCTGGTGGCGCAGTGGTTGAGAGTCCGCCTGCCAATGCAGGGGACGCGGGTTCGTGACCCGGTCCGGGAAGATCCCACATGCCGTGGAGCAGCTGGGCCCGTGAGCCATGGCTGCTGAGCCTGCGCGTCTGGAGCCTGTGCTCCACAGCGGGAGAGGCCACAACAGTGAGAGGCCCACGTACCGCAAAAAAAAAAAAAAGAGGGTCTTTATTTTCTCACTCAAGATCAAGCTATCAGACTTAATTTTAAAAGAGAAAAGCAATCCAGCTGCAATAGAATTTCCGTTTTCTACATATCCACCTGATAATTGCAGCAATCCCAGAAATAGCTCTGCCCTGTGAGATGGGAGCCAAATAAATTGATTCCGGTCGTCGGGTAATAAACAGCAAAGGGGTTTCACGGTGCCATCTGAAGTAATTTTTTAAAATGTCACTTGGTGAGAGTTTGAAAATAAGGCTGTAATTACTGTGACAATGTCAGGAAAAGGAGCCTTAAACTGTCCAGACAATGCAGCAGGCTCCACGTTGTAAGGGATGCAACCACCATGTGTGTCCTGGTCATGGTTACCAGCTCTCCCCCTGGCTTAGGGTGAGGCTTGTTGTGTGGGACCAGCCTTGATGGGAGTCCTCTCCCCAGAATTCCACTGACCTCAGGGCTTCTAAAAATGTGTTTGCATTCATCATGGATGACATTTTCTATTTACCATGTTGGTGCCACTAGGAGGTGATTTTCATACCAAGGCACCAGTAAATCAGGAGAGAAACCATCACTGCGTACCTGGGAGTGCTAAAACGAGCTCAGTTAAGGTAAAATACAAGTGATATTATTACTGATACATACATACTTTAGGGCAAGCTTTCATCCCAAAATACAGAAGACTTGTGTTTTACGATTTTGTACTTGAAACTGCTGCCTTATGCTGACGTGCCCTTAAGTGTATTTACATGCATGTTAGCACCTGCAAGGAAATTGCAACATCACAAAAATGCATAATTTATGGCCAGTGTCACTGTTAATAAGGAAAAGCCTTCTAACCAGAACACTGAGAATATTCACAATGGAAAAACAGATTAATATTTTAGTGAAACCAGAGAATGGTGATATATTTGAGAGGTGGTTATCATCTATGACCAAGTTTTATGATTGGGTTGCAAGATCTGCAATTGTCAAAACTTGACCAAATATTAAAGGACTGTCTCTAATATTTGAACATGACAATTTAGACTCAATTGTAATTTATTAAGAGATTATTATTTTCTTGAAACAGATTTTGAAATATAGTTTGTGCCTAATAAGAAGGACAGGGTAATTTGAAAATCGTTATGGGTAGGCCAGTATTGAAATTACGATGGTTAAGAAACAGGCATGGACAATTAAATTATGGGCACATAAAATTGGGAAAGCAGGGGAAAAAAGCTAATTTTTTAATAGCCTGGTTTCCTAGGAATGGTTTCATTAGGTTTATTGTCAGCATTTTCACTGTAAAATGTTAATCAAGTATCAGATACTTGAAAGATTTTAATATGACACATCAAATAATTTGTTTTTTGAGCCCGTGACTTAAATTTTTAGTTTACCTCTGTTCAATAAACATTTATGGAGTTTCTACTGTTTTCAGCCTGTATTGGTGGGAAAGTTCAAAGATGAGTAAGTTGTTCTTGACCACAAATACCTTGTCATCTAGTGTGTGGGGCAGGCCCAGGGCAGTGGGGTGAGTGGAACGACGGGGGCTGCAGGAGGGTGCCCAGGCTGCGGGTGGGTGCAGAGGTGCAAGGAAGGGTGTCTGGGCTGGACAAACCCACAGCCACTGAAGGGAAGTAACAGGTATATGTGATAGAATCCTGGAAAAACCACGATGATCATCCTGATGGTTTCATTCACTCATTGACATTTATTGATATTTAGTCAAACATTTAAAAATATATGCTTGATGTGCTTCCTGGTGAGTCAGCTCGCTAAGAACAAGCTTGTTCAGCCACGGAGAGGCGCCACCTCAGCCCCGTGAGCGGATGATGGAACAGCCTCTCAGTTTAGGGCACCAGATGCACCAGCTAATCTGATCATCACACCAGCCTTTCAGGATATTTAGGACGGAGATGACCATCTCTGTTTCACAGATGGGGAAACTGGGACTTGAGGAGATTTCGTGCTGACCAGAAAGAGTCAGCATTTCAATCAACGGCTCTGACTCCCTTTCATTGGCTTTTCTATTTTCGTCATGTAAGTCTATTACGGAAATGTAACTAAGGGATCATAGTAGAGTTACTGATCTGAGCTCTGCATTTGTCGGGGGGTGAGAGTGATTCATATTTGGAGATGGCTGAAATGATGACATCTCACTGTATTTTTACCCTCTTCCTCCTGTTACTACTGCTTTGATCATTAGCATTAGCTAATTGTTGTTCATGGCAATTTCCTATCAGCAAACATTTAGTTATGTCTGAACCTGAAGAATCATTTGGGAGCAAACCTCAAATAGCAGGAAGTCTTCTGAGAAAAGGTTGTTCTCCAGGAGTCTGGAGGGGCAGCCCTGATGTCTGTCGACCCGTGTGCCTGTCCCTTAGGGCAGGGGTCCCCAACCTGTGGACCACAGACCGGTATCTGTTAGGAACTGGGCTGCACAGCAGGAGGGGAGCCAGAAGAGGGCGAGCGAGCAAAGCTTCATCTGTATTTAGAGCCGCTCCCCATCGCTCACATTACCACCTGAGCTCCTCCTGTCAGGTCAGCCGCGGCACTGGATTCTCATAGGACCGTGAACCCTACTGTGAACTGTGCATGCGAGGGACCTAGGTTGCATGCTCCTTTTAAGAATCTAGTGCCTGATGATCTGAGATGGAACTGAGGCAGTGATGCTAGTGCTGGGGAGCGGCTGCAAATACAGATTATCATTAGCAGAGAGGTTTGACTGCACAGAGAGTGTAATAAATCAATTGCTTGAAGACTCATATCAAAATCCCATCAGTGACCTAATGAAACTTCAAAGCTTTTGCACAGCAAAGGAAACCATAAACAAGATGAAAAGACAACCCTCAGAATGGGAGAAAATATTTGCAAACGAATCAACGGACAAAGGATGAATCTCCAAAATATACAAACAGCTCATGCAGCTCAATATCAAAAAAACAAACAACCCAATCAAAAAATGGGTGAAAGACCTAAATAGACATTTCTCCAGAGAAGACCTACAGATGGCCAAGAAGCACGTGAAAAACTGCTCAACGTCACTCATTATTAGAGAAATGCAAATCAAAACTACAATGAGGTATCACCTCACACCAGCTAGAATGGGCATCATCAGAAAATCTACAAACAAGAAATGCTGCAGAGGGTGTGGAGAAAAGGGAACCCTCTTGCACTGTCAGTGGGAATGTAAATTGATACAGCCACTATGGAGAACAGTATGCAGGTTCCTTAACAAACTAAAAGTAGAACTACCATATGACCCAGCAACCCCACTCCTGGGCATATACCCAGAGAAAACCATAATTCAAAAGGACACATGCACCCCAATGTTCATTGCAGCTCTATTTACAATAGCCAGGTCATGGAAGCAACCTAAATGCCCATTGACAAATGGATAAAGAAGATGTGGTACATATATAGAATAGAATATTACTCAGCCATAAAAAGGAATGAAATTGGGTCATTTGTTGAGACGTGGATGGATCTAGAGACTCTCATACAGAGTGAAGTAAGTCAGAAAGAGAAAAACAAATATCGTATATTAACACATATATGTGGAACGTAGAAAAATGGTACAGATGAACCAGTTTGCAGGGCAGAAATTGAGACACAGATGTAGAGAACAAACGTATGGACACCAAGGGGGGAAAGCGGCATGGGGGTGGGGTGATGGTGGTGTGATGAACTGGGCGATTGGGACTGACATGTATACACTGATGTGTATAAAATTGATGACTAATAAGGACCTGCTGTATAAAAAATAAATGAAATAAAGTTCAAAAATTAAAAACAACAACAACAACAACAAAAAAACCCCGTCAGTGAGTGGCAAGTGACAATTAATTAAGCTGCATCTTATAGAATAGACTGGATATAAGCAACATACTTCAGGTGTCCCTGTCTCCCATCATCCCCAGATGGGACCATCTAGTTGCAGGACAAGCTCAGGGCTCCCACTGATTCTGCATTATGGGGAGTTGTATGATGATTTCATTATCTATTACAATGTAATAATAATAGAAATAAAGTGCACAATAAATGTAATGCGCTTGAATCATCCCGAAACCATCACCCCCGCCCCCATCTGTGGAAAAATTGTCTTCCACGAAACCAGTCCCTGGTGCCATAAAGGTTGGGGGCCGCTGCCTTAGGGGGAACGGTGACAAGCTGGGAGCAAGCATGCGTGGTGCCTGGACGCAGCCCCACTCCCCTGGCCCCGTCACAGCCCTCAGCCCTCTGCCTTTCCCACTGCCTCTGCAAAGCACAGCCCGCCCTTCAGATCCCCTCAGGTGCACACCAAGCTCCTTCGGCTTTGCCCCGAGGGCCCCCTCCATAGCCAGTGGCCAGCTCAGCCGTGCATAGACTCTGCTGGAAGTTCAGGCTAAGTGTGGCCGGCAGCCCTCAAGCAAAGGGGCAGGGATGCAGGGGATGGAGAGGCTGGCCTCCGGTCCCGCTGGGCAATTCTAGGGCTTTCTGCACCCCCAGAGGTTGGGTAGAGGCTTTAGTCCCTCCCTGCCTACCCGCTGTCCCCAGTCCCTTGCTTTTGCTCCCAAGACTCAGAACCCCAATAGACTTACAACCCAAATGGACTCACAACCCCAAGAGATCACCCGCCACCCAGACCTCGTCTCAGACTCTGCTTTCAAGGGAAGTTAAGCAAGGACACGTGATAAGCGTGCAGAAGTTCTTCCTAACAGCCACAGGACCGCATGGTTCGCACAAGCGACAGCAGTGTCTTTTTAGAAACTCTGATGTGCACACCTGCATTGCTACAAAAATTAGAAATTGATGTTGATACACTGATTCTTTCCCTCAGTTTCAACTGCATTTGCTCCTGGGGATCTTACTAGTTTTTTCATCAGAGAGTCAGAAACACAGAGACACAGAGACAGACAAACATTGAGCACCTACTCTGCTAAAAAAAAGCAAACTAAACAACAGCAACAAAAACACAAGAAAGAATAAAACAAAGAAGGAGGAAGGGAGGGGGTGGAGGGAAGGGAGAACAGAGAAAGGAGAAAGGAAAAGAAAGGAAGGAAGGGAGGGAGGATGGATAAAAAGTCAGTTGAACGTTTTGGCCTATTCAAGATCTGAAGTTTCACATACCATTTTGGTTAAAATACAAACTACTTATAAGTGAATTCAAGAGTTTCTAAAAGGCACTGTGACTAGGCTATTTACACTAAAATTCTACAGAAGGACAATCATTTTTGATATGTCAGAGATGTGTGTCATGATAATGAGAAAATTAAAAAGCAAAATTAAATGATATATTTTTATACATATGCATGTGTGTGCTCATCAGGCACCCAAGCTTAAATGCAGAGACTTAAAATATAAGCAATGTTGTGCTCTACAATAAGTAGTAAACCTATCCTATGACTATGATTTGGTGTCGTAAGAATGTTAAGATTTCTTTAAATGCAGAAACTGACTTGTTAATTCCCAGTTACGTTTCACAGTTTACGGAAGCTTAACTGTTCATGTTGAGATGCATGTTGAAGGTTTCTTTCAGACGGTACAAAGCTCATCTCATTTTATTTTCTGACTAGACTTGTGGGTCAACAGATAAGACTCTTCTCTCTATAAAAGGTAATCAGCTCAGGCCCATAGCACAAGATACGTATTGAAATGTCCCTAGTGTTTTATATTAGTAGAGCTTGGAAGTGATTGCAAGTGAATTAAAAAAAAATATATCAATAAACTTTTTTACCTTAAAAAGAGGCAGTGAGGCATGGTATTTAACTTGGAACCAAATGTTCTGTCCAGTTGCTCAGCAGGCAGCGGCCCAACACCCTCCCAGCTCAGAAAAGATTCCATAGGTATTAAAAGATTTGTCAGCGCTATTAAAAGGTCTGTTTCTCCTCCTCACAGCCCCCATCAGGCCTTTCAATAGGGATTTGCAGCACCAGGAGCTCCCTGACCTACGGTGCTCCCTCCCTGTCCCCCACCCCCTGCCACCCCACCACCATCCATGGAAAAACTATCCCAGGGACCTGAGCAGGAAGGTCACCCAGTGTCCCTCCCGTGCGAAACCTATTTGGCTACATCGGTTCTAGCTAAATCCTCTTGCAGTAATCTTTGATTAAACCACTCTGAGAATTAGCAGGTCGCCCTTTATAAGAAGAGACAGGGTCCAGCGTTCTATGTTTAGTGCCTTTGTGTGCAACTGCTTCTTGGAAGATTCTGCTGAATGAGGGCTGCCGAGGCTCCAGTTGTAATGATTTTCTTGGAAATCATTAGAACTTAGCGTAATGGGCATTAATATTTCCCCTGTGCTTTGTTGAAAGTAGAAAATTTCATGATGGCCACTTTTTTTTTTCTTTAGAAAGAATGTTAAATGTGTATTTAAATGTAATTAAAATGAGAGAATCTAACTAACGTTGCTTTTTCTGATCCAAATAAGAAACTGTGTGTGTGTACATATAGATTAGGCTCCCCTTATTCTCAGGGGAGGGCACGGAGCTAGCCCGGCCATTTAGTGGAGGGGAGCGTGTGACGGGCAATTTTATGTGTCAAGCTGATCAGTTTAAAGGTTGTGTCAGGGTGTGTCTGAGGGTGTGTCTGGAGATCAGCACCTGACTCTGTGGACCCAGTAGAGGAGGTCACCCTCCCCGATGTGGAGGCTTCATCCAAGCCACTGAAGATCTGAATAAAAGAAAAGGTGCAGGCAGGAGGAACGTTCCCTCTTCCTGTCTACTGCGGAGCTGGGACGTCACACCTTATCTCCTGCCCTTGGACTGGGGTTCACGCTGTCAGCCCCCTGGTTCTGAGGCCTTTGGACTTGGATTGAAATACACCCCAGCTCTGCTGGGTCTCCGGCTGGCAGCTGGCAGATCGTGCGGCCTCTCAGCCTCCAGGATCCTGCACGCTGATTCCTCACAATCCACCTCCCAGCACGGAGCTCTTCTACGTTCCTTGGAGACCTGAGCACCCACAGAGCAGGAGGGAGGCCGGCGCAGGTGAGGAGACCACGCGAGTCGTCACGGAGGACGAAGCCAGGGCTGAGGTCCCACCGCTGCTCCTCCTTCCCGCGCTTCATGGCCCCAGGCGTCCTGCCGCCGTTCCTTCCTTACATGCATCCAGCTCGCTTCGGGCCCTGCACACATTGGTCCCTTTTTCTGGAATCCATGCCCCAAATATCTACAAATCGAAGTCTTTCCCGTAATTTAGGTCTTTGCTCCAAGATTATCTCTTTCAAGAGCTCATTCCTGACCTGGGGAAAGTGCCTCCTTAGCACCCTCACCAGCCTGGCCGCTTCGATCTTGTCACTTCACTCCAGCGTCAAACAACAAATGTCTAACGCAGAGCAGTGCGTGCGTGTGCACGCACACACACACACACACACACACACACACACACACACACCACCGCTGAGTGGCGGGTGCAGATGAAATGTGTACATGCGTGTGTACATGGGAAAGAAGAGTTTATGTACACAATGATATTTCTGTACACAATGTATTTATCCTATCATGTTCTAATCCATTGTAGAATTGTATTTAAAAAACTGTTGGTTGCAACCCAATAAGTCAACTTCATGAAACAAAATACGTCACTATTAGTAGTCTGAAAAACACTACACTATCACTGCTTTATTTTATGATACTTTTCCAATATATGAAAATACATATTTACTTATTTATTTACGGCTTGTTTGTGTTTTCACAGGAGAATATATGGGTTCACGGAGGCACCAGCTTTGTCTATCTTTTCTCCCGTGTGTTCCCAGCACATGAAATGGCATGTGACACAGAGCAGGTTCTCAATAAGGGTCAGAAAATAAATGAATTAATGAATCCATAAAAGAAATGTTAGGTGGAAAGTGCATACATAAGCCCCTAATAATATCGAATAGGTTATGGATGCAGGTTGTCGTTATTACGTAATTAGTAGAAAGTGATGAATAATCGTAGGTATTTTTCTCCACACCAGCTTTCTCCATAATTCTAGAGAACCGAGAACAACTGCACAAGAGTGGGCATGACAGTAAAAGAGTTTCCAGGTTCTTGCATTTCCAGTCCACCTTCATTCAACTAGGAGGGCTCATCCACAAAGCCACTCCCTGGAACCACCACCCCTGAACCCCCCGAGCCTAAGCCTCGTTCCTTGTTCACAGCGTCTGTATTTCCATCTCTACTTTCACGTCACGCACATGGAATCTGCTCTTTCCTTTCATAAAGGCTTCAAGCTTCTGGATTTTTTCCATTTCTCTTGTTCCCCAACCATTCCCTAGTTTCTTTTCCTCCTCCATTTCTGGTTTCTATGGGTGGATCATCGACACGTGTCCTAGTTGTAGATCCTTGTAGCTACAGTCTTCTGCCAAATACTCTTTGCTTCCGACTATTTTCCTCTAAACAGTTTGCAGTTTCTTCCTATCTCATTTTGTTCAGATGAAAATTAACATTGTTTACTTTTATGAATGCTGTCTAAGCTACATTAGGCCACTATTAATCCACTCTTGATCATAGCAAGTCCTTATTTGTCAGTTAGGTATTTTGCCTACATTCTGCATCGAATTTGGTCTCCCTGATCTTGGGCTGTTATTATTAGTATTTTGAAACCATATATAAGCTGTTTGTATTAAGTATATGTATAGATCATGGTTAAAATATATAACCCATATTTCTAGTCTGTCAATCAGATCATTTCTTTGCCTCCTGGCTTCATATGTTCTATGATATTTACAAATTTCTCTTACAAATGCCCATCAGTGTCTATGACTAAACTGTTGAATTCAAGTATATAATGAAATATCCTTAATACGCTGCTGAATGGAAACAGGACTGAAACCCAACTTCCAACCATTTCTTTCCTGAGTGAATTTTTATGTTTCATAAATAGGATGGGATGCAGGATACAGTGAAGTGAAAAATACCACTGGGTTGTAATCAGCACCTGCTATTTACTTACATCCCCTGAAACCCAGCCCAGCTGGGTCCCATTTCAGAACCTGTTTCTTCATCTGTAAAAACTGTAAAGTGAGGTTAATGGTTCTTAAGGGACCCAGAGAACCATGGGGAGGATTAAATTGTATCATGCATGGATTTAGTAGGCAGTCAAAACTCATTAGCTTCCCTTTTTACTTTCTTGACCTAAATTATGTTCAAAGTCACGTAATAAGATACTTTTTTGATAAAGTCATTCATAATTCAAAGGCAAATACCAGCGTGGATTTCAAATCACTGAACTTCTCTTGTTAATGTGGACTAGATCTAGTGAATATCTTATATGTGTTCTAATATGGGAATATTGCAAAAACTCTTTTGAGACACATGACTGTAACGCATATTTTAAGTGAAAATGGGTTAAGTCTGTTGTGGGACTATAAATTTGAGGAGTTCATTTGAGAAAAAAGAGGATACCAAGAAATGTTAAAAAATGAGTTATAGAAATAAAAGAAATATGTAGTGATTTTCAGAGGAAGCCAGACTGAATTGCAGTGAAGTTAGAAAAATACATACATAGCTATATGCAAAGGAATTAGCTCCCTAAATAATAGCAACACTGATCACCACGCATTCAGCAAGATTTTACATCTCATCCAAGTCAGTCCAAGGAGGCCTGTGCCCCGTGTGCCTGGAATAAATGCCCAGTGACAGGTGAGCCATGGGGTGTTGATCAGCTGTGCTGGTCGAGGTGCATGAAGCAATGTGGGTTTATGTCAGGAGTTCTCTGAGTACTAGTTGGGTCTGTGGATCAGTGGGCATTTGAGTGGCCACCCAGGCTATGCCTGGCCACTGGGTTAAGTGATATGGAGGCTTCATCTGAGAATATCAGCAGGGAGACAATCGGAAAAGGAGAAAACAGAGACCTCATGAAATTTGAACTTTCTCCCACGGCACGATCTGTGAAACCCAAGAACGAGAGTACCTTCCAGGGTAATCTGCCATAATTCCTGCATGAATTTGCCTCAGGTAAGATGAGACCCAACAGGTCTTAACAACTCAAACAAGATACCTCCCTTCGAGGGAGTGTTCAATGGAGGGATTCATAGAGGCTGGGCTGGCCTGGCGGCTGGTCAGGTGCTTGTGAGATCACCCAGATCTCCATCTCCATCTCTGTCCTCATCAATATCGCCTACATCATTTATATCTATTCTATCTTTATCTATATCCTTGTCCATACTTACACCTACACCTGTATCTACCTACATCTACATCTATCTCTCCCATCTCTGTCTCTATCAGTATCATCTCTATCATTCATATCTATGTCTACATTCATTCTATATCTAATTTATATCCGTATCTATCTATAACATCTATTCTCCATACACACATAATTTCAGCCATATCTTTTCAGATTTTATCCAGCTAGCTTTCCCTGCTCATACTGGCTTCAGAAGAATGGAAACAACCTCTGAATCGTTTTCTTCAGCTTCTCGAGGGGCCAATGAACATGCAAGAAGGGCATGTGGCGTTTACTGTAACAATGCCCTGAAGTCTGTTTGGCTCTCCCGGAGAAGCAAAAGGCTGTTCCAGACTGTTTCATGCTGTTCCAGGCTGAGAACCTCATCACCTGGACTGATCCCGCATGTGAAGGACCCCACCCTCTGGGACAATCTCAAAATCAACTTGTCACAGTGCTGGGAATTCAGAGCATTAGGCCATTAATTTGTAGCCAGAGAGAGTGAGGGCCCTGGGTTCTCGGTGGAGGAAGCATGAATGCACACGGAGCATGAGGGGTATGGGGCAGAGAGGCCTGGGCTGAGACCCTGGTGAGCTACCAGCTGTGTGGCATTGGCGCCGGTGCGGTGGCTTCCTTACCTGCACAGCAGAGACAAGGATTCTGCTCTTGGAGTCTTTGTGACGCTTCCACACTGTTGCTGGGTGTCTACTCTGGAATTGCTGTGTTATTTCCTGCTCCAGTACAGACATGAGAGATTTTGCTATAAAAGCAAGTCCTGCGGGGATGGGGGTTGGGCGCTGACCTAGTCTGAACGATCACAGCATCCCCTCTGGAAATGACGTGACCTTACCCGTGATCTCTGAGGGACCAGACGGAATCAATTTGGCGTGGAGAGGCGGAAGGCAGCTTTCTCGTCAGAGGAAACAGCATCTTCAAGGGCCTCATGGGGAACAGTGCAGCGTGTTCAGGCATCTAGCGTGGGTGAGGCCTGGACGCAAAGGGCCAGACGCTGTGAGCTCGGGAAGCAGAGGGCGCCTGGCCCTGGGGATGCGTGCCTAGCCCGCCCGGCAGCGGTGGGCAGCGCTGAGCACAGAGGCTGGGGCTTAACAAGCGCTCGGGAAATTAGGAAGCTTTCTAAGACGAAGTGAGCCGTGGGGAAAGGACTGGGGAAAAATCACTTCTCTAGTCACATAGCGAGAGCTTGGCAAGTGTCCCTAAAATATCAAATTATCTACCTTGTTTCTTTTGCAAATTTAAATCATGACAGTCTCATAGTTGGAACACATTTTTAGTTGCATACAAAATATTTGAGTATACCTCTGCATTCAGCGAACAAATTGGATGATATTTGGACTTTGCAAGGTGATCGATCCTTTAGCAGAAAATTAGCCAGTTTCAAGCTTTTTCCCCCACGCTGCTCAAGCTTTAGTTCATCTCATGTCACTTAGCTGATGAGGTCCATATTTATAGATGTGACCTCAGAATGACACTCAGATTTCCGGTGTTTTAAAACTAACATTTTTATTTGCTCTTTGCTCACGTTTTCAAGACAAATATACTCTGATATTGTTTATTTTGGTCAGGTGTTGGATCTGGAAAGACTTCCTTCAAAGTTTTAAACTGGAATTTCTTTGGAACTGCCTAAGACGGGCCTACCCAGTTAGAAATCACTTCCCAAAAGAATAAAGACTTCAAAAGCACACATTTTCTTAGAACCTTACTGAGGAACTCACAATGCCTGTAGCTTTGATAAAATAATTGAATAAATTGGCTTTTCTGGGATTTCGCCCTTTTTTATTTTCACCACACATTTATGTGAAATAAGTTGGCATTTCTACATACCCTACTATCGTAAGAGTATAATGAAAATACAAATTCTATAAAGGCATATCAATAAATATGTAGGCATACAATATTTCAAGTTTAATAGAGGCAGCAATTATGTTATAAAACGTAAATTATCGCTAAAAAATGTGTTGTCTTTGGCTGCTAAGTCCTACTATAGGTTTTAAAATATCAATCAGGTCTACTTAAGAAGGGCTCATTATCTGCCTGCTAATGCAGGGGACACGGGTCCGAGCCCTGGTCTGGGAGGATCTCACATGCTGCGGAGCAACTAGGCCTGGGAGCCACAACTGCTGAGCCTGCGCGTCTGGAGCCTGTGCTCCGCAACAAGAGAGGCCGCGATAGTGAGAGGCCCGCGCACCGCGACGAAGAGAGCCCCCGCTTGCCACAACTAGAGAAAGCCCTCGCACAGAAACGGAGACCCAACACAGCAAAAATAAATAAATAAATTACTAAACTCCTACCCCCAACATCTTAAAAAAAAAAAAAAAGAGGCAGAAACCAAGAGCTGATAGAAGATATGCAGTGGCAGCTGTGAGGGCAGGTGGGGCAAGGATGAAATGTATAAAAGTTGAAATCAGAAGGAAACAGAAACCATCAATTAGCAAAAGCTTCAGAGAGGCAGCGAAAGTCAGTCAACCGCAAGAGGAGAACAAAGGCAGACGGTAGTGGAGCCACACGAACAGGGGTCAAAAAAAAAAAAAGGGCTCATTAATGGATGTGTTTTTGAAAGAAATTTTCTAGCTCTGAAAAAATGTCGACCTGGCCTAGGCCAGTCAGCTTGTCATCTTACTGAGGTGGTGGGCTGTGTGTCGATGGGCGATGTGTTGGGGTGTGATGGTACCTGCCCCGGGAGCCGGGGCCCCACCTGCCCATCACAAGCCTGTCCTTACTGCCTGACCTAGGAGGCCTGCCCTCTGTGGGCCTCAGCTATGCCCCGTTGGGTACCAGGATGTTGTACACACTCCGTATTCCCATCCTGATGGGAGGGGCATTCAAGGGCAGATACAGAGCTGAAGCTTTCAGGCTTCTCCCTGCACCAGGGCCCTCTAGCCCGGGAGGCTGTTTGTCTGCAGAGGACACAACATCTGGAGAAAACTCCTGGGCTGGAAGGAGGAACCCACCCACTACCATGCACCTGGGGGATCTTTTAAGCTGTAGGCAGGACTTTTGAAATCACAAAAGCTTTCTCAGGCCTCTCTCAACACTGTGGCTATTAGCTTTTCCCAATTTTTGCCTCTTTGAGAGCGAGTTCTCTTTTTGCCTTGTAAATTAGTACTGCGCTGCAATTTTGTTAACAGTCAGACATTCAGAGTTGATGGGTGAGCTAAGCATTCGTGCATTGCTTACTATATTTTCAAAAATTGATTTTCTTCTTAATGGGAAGTTTTGCTTTCCAAGAGGAAAATAATTTTCTCTGGGAAGCACAGACAATGCGGAAGAATCCCCCAGATACTGTGCTTGGAAAACAAGATTTACACATGAGGAGTTTTGGGGCTGATTTCTAGCTACAGGGAGGTGCCCCCCATGGACGAGGGGGCAACATAGGATCTGCTGACATTTGTGAAAGTAGCAAAGCAGAGATGCTCTGTAAGTGAGCTGCTCCGTACGTGAGCTGCTCCTCCTGTTTAGCTGCTTAAGGAATAAAAATGTTGAGTCTTTTTATAACGGATATTTAAGTTGTGGCAGAATAGTGACTTTTATTCACAACAGTAATTTCTTAAATAATATAAATAAGCAACACCAGGATACCTTATTATACTTTTGTAAAATATTTAAATAATGCTTCATTGACAAATCACTTAGATCAAAATTTTAAGTGTACTGATCTGATTTAATTGCTGTATTACATATGATTTATATATGTTTGAAAAATAATTCCTTTGGTTATCTTTTAGAAATACGTTTTAATCAATTGTGGGACTTCAGTACCAGGAGAACCCAGAAAATCATGTAGTCCAACATTTTCATGGTACAGAGCATGACATTGAGACCTTGGTCACATGGCTAGAAAATTTCAGGTTTAGTAAGTAAGTCAAAATTACTTTTCTCTAATCATGTTGTCTCTTTCCATCAATAATGACGGCGCTCTTGAAACTCCTAAATATCCGTGAAGAACTTATACACTTGGGTCATACTGATTGAGAATATTTAACAAATTTAGTCTACTCTGAATGGAATTATGAAAATTATACTGAATTTTCATTATATGTGGAAAGTTATGCTGACAAGAGACCCATCCTTGAATTCTGGACAGGCATTTTTGGAAGCAGGTTCTCTGTAGCTTTTCACTTGCTTGAGGTCCTAAGATGAGAGGAAGGAAAGCACTGCAGAGGGACTTGCAGGGAAGCAGCAAAGAGAAGATAAGTCAGGACGGGCCATGGACATCTTGGGAGAGAAGAGACATTCAAGGAAAGAAGACGCTGTGACGCCCACGTTGACCCCCATGTGGTCACTTAAGAACTAACTGATGAGCAAACAAAGAAAGCCATTAATTCAACGGATGCTTATTGGATGGTTAGAATGTGCCCAGCGGTGGGATGCAGAGGAAGAAAAGCTTCCTGTCCACGGGGGCTCAGAGCTCTGTGGGCCTCACAGACACCGCATGCCTGCAGGTGGTCCAGGAGCAGGTCATGGTGACAGGGTGGGGAGAGAGCCAGAAAAGTGAGCAGACGACTCTTTGTTGGGGAAGGGAATGCTCAAGAGAGTTTTGAGACGTCCTCCTTATTAATACGCAGCCTGAATATTTCAAACGGAGACACAGAGATGAAAGCAAAAATAAGAAGCCCCTGAAGATTCCATAAACCCTGTGACATGGTCCCTTCCTTGATTCCAGACTCTAATATGGGTTTGCACGTATCACGTACAACAGCCCGTGTGGTACGAAGAAGAGGGGACTGTTTCTAAGGTTTGATTCTGCCTCGACCGGGAAGGACAATGTGAAGGTGATCACTGTACACGTAGCAAATGAATCACTTTATCTGTCGTTCGCCACTTTGCCTTATACCTTTCCCTGCTTAATACACAGGATTGCAGTGACGTGTTCATTTCAGTTTAAGGTTTTTGTGGTCCTTTGGAAACACATCTCAGATAGTTCCACGCTGAAATTTATGAGCAAATTTTCAGTTACTGAGTTTTACTGTAAGATTCTTTTCTACGTAGGATTTGCTGGTGCGAAATGAACAGAGAGAAGATATCACAGAGCCTGTAGATGTCTGTGGGGCTGCTGTGAGGCAGGAAGGACGGCGGGAAAGTGTACCCCAGCCTCTCTGAATGAAGTCAGTGAATTAAAAGAGGAGAAATAATGGAAACTTTCCCACTGCTGCCTCCCCGTCACCAAGAGCTCCAAGGCCAGCCTCTTCTGTCTCCGTCTCGTGACCCCCTCTAAACTGACAGCGTGTACCCATCAGTCTCCAAGAGTTCTGTTAATGGCTTTAGCAACAAACAGAGCACACGAAACCAAACCAAAAGCAACCTGAACTTTGTATTTTCTTTATATTTTCATTAGATGTTATGAGACGGACTGCAGAAAATTAAATGCCACACTCTGGTGCACTGTGGTGCCCACGAGGAGGTGCACAGGGTGTGCAGGAAGGTGGATGAACAGGGTGCGTGGGACTGGAGGCTCCCGGTGCCCACTGCCACCTTCTCTCCCGAGAGGTCGTGGGCTCTGGGCACCTGGCTCGCCACTCTCTGCCAGGTGATGACATTGTGAAGAGCACGTCCCTTCTGACCACTCGGTGTGCAGGGGGAGGTGTTGGTGGCAATCTGGGGAGACGGGTGGGCTACGTGGAAAGGGTAGCCTGAATCTCCAGGTAAAGGGGAGAGAGAAATACGGCAACTTTTCTGCCTAATGGGGGTTGCAGTTTACCATGAAAAACACCTGAGAAGTAATCAGCCAGTCCTGTCTTTCTACTGTCTTCACTCACTTTGAAACGCTGTACCTTGGGATTATTTCAGCTGTCTGTCCATCTGGCAATTCAAGAAGTAGACGGCTGGCATCACCCCTTGACAGATCTCCATTAAATGTCCAAAGTCTGGAGCCGCTCTGTCTAAAATCTTGGCTTGGTATCTTCAGCTACATGATTTGGGCAATTAACAGGTCCCGTCTAAGGCTCTGTGCCGAAAACAGAAACTATCTAAAATAGGAATAGGGATGGTCCTTATGTCCTGGAGTTGCTGTGAGATTACGTCAGTCAACACACGCTATTTGCACACGAAGTGGCCCATCGTCGGGTAACTGGTACACAGTCCGTGCTAATTAACGCTCACCTATAGATGTGTACTCTGCTATATTTGCATCAAATGGAGATATAACCCAGGCAGAAATCGTGTGATGGAAAAGCAGCTGAGTTGTTCTCCTTTTGGTTCAACTGGAATGGTAACCACCAGTCCTAACTAAAAATCATGTTATAATTTTGATTCCGAAGTTGAAAGGCACATTAACGGTACAAAAAGTGTTTACAACCCTGGGGTTAAATTCTGTACTCCTCAGTTGTTTAATTGTGCTTTGGGGTAAATTCGTGCTTATGGGGTCATTGTCCACACGCCAAACTGCAATAAGAGAGCCGGGAAGCAAAGAGGGGAGGTCTCAATGGGGCACTAGCAACGCGGCGCTCAGTGGCTGTGAAATGTCGGCAGGGCTCCCAGTGCCCTGGCCGTATTTTCCTCAACTGTGAACCGACCCTGACCCTTCACCGGCCTCTCCAACAGACACGAATGAGGCGATGTGTGTACACGGCCTAACACGTCGTGAAGCTTAATATGAGTAAATGAATATCATTCTTTGATATTTTCAGATAATTTCTTTTATTCACCGGTCTTTTCTAAAATTGGGAATTTAGATTCTTGGAGGTGGGGTAGGATTTTGGGGTGAAAATGGATAATACATATCTTGTGTGTATATCGACTACTACTTGAAGTAAAGGAAGTAACCCCTAAAATGCCAGTCCCTTTTAGGGTGTTCCTGAGTACGTGCGCTGTGGTTTGAGCCCTCATCCTCTGTTTGCTCTGCACCCTCCCCCCGCCCCCCATGCTCCCACAGGAGGAGAAGGGGCTCCACCAGCCTCGTGGGATCTCCCTTCTGTCCCCTCAAAAGGCAGCGCACTCCCCTCCCAGCTTTCAGGTGGGGGCACTGCAAACTGTCTCCCTCTGCCAGTGACGAGGTGCTCGGTCCCCTAATCCAGGGGCGAGAAGGGAGGCTCGGAGGGGCTTTAGCCATGCTAGCCATTTCCACGGCCGTCCTCAGTACTGATTCTCAACTGTTTAAGGTAGGCTGGGAAGAAAGGGCACCACTCACAGCTTCAGAGAGCCCTCGACATCTTGATTTCGTATATAAGAATGAGGAAGCCACTTGTCTGCACTGTATTTGTATGCAACAGGCAGGCTTTTAAAAATTAATTAATTAACTTGTGGCTGCGTTGGGTCTTCGTTGCTGCGCGCGGGCTTTCTCTAGTTGCGGCGAGCGGGGGCTACTCTTTGTTGCGGTGCGTGGGCTTCTCATTGCGGTGGCTTCTCTTGTTGCGGAGCACAGGCTTTAGGTGCGTGGGCTTCAGTAGTTGCTGCACGCAGGCTCAGTAGTTGTGGCTCGTGGGCTCTAGAGCGCAGGCTCAGTAGTTGTGGCGCATGGGCTTAGCTGCTCCACGGCATGTGGGATCTTCCCGGACCAGGGCTTGAACCCGTGTGCCCTGCATTGGCAGGCGGATTCTTAACCACTGCGCCACCAAGGAAGACCAAGCAGACTTCTTTTAAACTAGCCTTGCTGACTCTGGAGGAAAACCCCAGACTGCAGTATATCTGGGACATTGCTTAGGTATTGGAGGCACAAGAGAAGGGCTTGACTCTTACCACTGTCAGGGGAAAGGCCTTTGGGTTTAATAAAAAATGATCTGAGAATGTGAATAAAGATTACCGTGACAGGTCTGACAGTGGGGAGAAGATAACAAGACAGTTGACCCAAAATGTCCCCAAGAGAGAGAGGAAATCCTGCTTGAGAAATTAAAAATAAATCTTGGTTGCCTTTAAAAAAAACCTGATACTCTCCATTTTAATTTTTTATATCTAAGACATACGTATTTTAACTAATCTTTCCAATAAAATTTAATCATTACAATTATTTTGATTGAAGATCCTTGAATGTCACTTACTTGGATAATTGTAGGATGTATATGTAAAAATACATGCATTCATATTTACAGAATAATATATATAATATTACAATATATATGTATTAATTTTCAATGTTTTTAGAGCTTCCTTTTAAAAGATTATAGTCATTGCTTCTCAATGTATAAATGAAAAAATAAACTTACAGCTCCTCTGTCAAAATTACTATTTACTTTTAAAATTAATCCTTTGATGATACATAAGAAATTAGTAACAATATTTAACTTTGTAGAGGTGAGCTGGCTGACCAGATGAAAGGAAAGATAATGGCACTTCTGTTACTTTTGAATTTTATAGTATGTGCATTTATTACCAATTTTAATGAAATAAACTTTAAAATTTAAGTGAAATACTTCTTAAATGATAATTTTATTACTACCAAGCTCTTTAATTCCACTCCCTTGTTCACAGCTTCATATGGAAAGAATAATGACTAAGAGTAACTAGGTGAAGACATTGGAGAAATGGGGTGGGGGGGGTCCAGGTGACAGGATGAAGGGAACATGGGGCCAGCCTTTCTGGGGAGAGGAGGTGCCATCTGAGGGTTCCTGGGGTCCCCGGCACCAGGATCAATGTATAGAGGCCTCTGTTTTCCTTTCTCCTCACTCTCAACTGTTGAGAACTGACAGGCTCTGAGTTTGGTGATGGGGAAAGTGGTGGATCTACTAGCTGGACAATCATATCAGGGAGAATCTGAATCCTTTGCACAAGAAAAGCTGCAGCTCGTCTGCTGTGGTCTCAAAGTTTGTGCCCCCCAAAGTCATACATTAGAATCCTAAGCCCTGATGTGATGGTGTGTGGAGATGGGGCCTTTGGGAGGTGATGAGGACATGAGGGTGGACCTCCCATGATGGCACCAGTACGCATATAACAGAGACCCCAGAGAGCTCCTTCACCCCTTCCTCCACGTGAGGACACACAGAGAAGACGTCGTCTGCGAACCAGGAAGAAAGACCTCACCAGACACCAAATCTGCAAGCATCTTGACTTTGAATTCCCAGCCTCCAGAACTGGGAGAAATACATTTCTGTTGTTTGTAAGCCTCCCGCGCTGTGGTATTTTGTTACAGTAGCCTGAGCTGACTAAGACACCATCTATTTTCCTTGTCATCAGGAGGGTACAGTGGCTGGGAATTATTCTCTGTTATGAAACAGCTGTGGGCTGGGCTGGGTATACCTTCACCATCAATGAAGAAAATGCCTGCTCTGGGGCTCAGCACGAGCTGATTGTACTATAGCCACCTTCCCATTAAAGACCTCCTGTCCTACAGGAGCTGTCCACATGTTCCCTGGCCAGGGCTCTTGGTGTCATTTTTACAGTTTTCTGAGGCACTTAGATGGTATCCTGATAGAGGGACAGCAGGAGAATGCTCATAGTCATGAATGTCCCAGGACATTTTTGAGTGTACAATGAAGTGGAAAAGAAAGCACTGAATTCTCATTATCCAAGATTCCGAATCCTTTTGTTAACTATGACTATTCCCTTACCAGAAATCTCCATATTGACAGATACGTTTGAAATACTGAAGTGACTTTCTTTGTGTACATACATGTCTACATTTTACATTTCCTACTTATTCTTATTTCGTATGAACTCATTTTCCAACTTATAACAGATTGGCTCTCATCCTTGTAGAAAAAACACGCTGCTCTTGTGCTCTTTTGCCATCTTCTTTAACTATTGACATCAAACTGAATTTTTAAACTCCTGGAGGGTAAAGAAAAAAAATAATGTCCCTCTTGAATCTTTCATTGTCATATACAGCCTGGGGGCTCTTCACAGTCAACTTAATGACTTTAAGGAACTATGGTGATTTAACCCTGCTGAGTATCAATAGCTTCAAGGCACAAAATAATTAAGGAATTCTGAATAGTTTAACAATGTTCAGCCCAGTAAAGCAGTTAAACATGAACCATTCTGAAGGTGTTTGAGTTACGATGGAAGCGTTCAGGTTTTGAGAGTGACTTTAGAAATTAAAAAAAAAAGTTTATTATCCAATGTTTAGATCTCTTCTAAGGCATCAAAAATATCTGAATAAAACTTCTGTAATTCCAACACCAAGATCCTTTTCAATATTTATAACTTTTAAATACCTTACAAAATTATAAAATAAGAATGGGATCAGGAAAAGAGTTAAAGCATTTTCTAACTTTAAATCAATTTTAAATACGTCTCCTTGGAGATCGATGAGCTCCACAGAAGCTCTCTCTCAAGCTACCCAAGGTTCTGAAGATATTACAGGCTATGATGTACACTGAAGGTGTTCAGCACTCACTCAAATATAGATCTGCTCCCGAATGGTCCCTTATGAAAAACGTTCATTTCATTTTCTAAACCTCACTTTCATCTCCTGCCATCAAAAGGTGGCACCATCTGCAGTCGCTTTCAGCAAAATGCCAACAAATGCAAAGCAAATCATTGTTTTTGACGAGATTTTTATGGAGAAATTCTCAGGGCCTGAATAAGACCTAGAATAACTGGGGTGGTATTTATCTTTAAATGCACTCCTTCAAGAGTATGATAATTTTTGCAAAGTAAGTGAAACATTTAGTATTCAGTCATTATGATAAAATATAAAATATGTGCATGAAAATGGAAACACATTTGATCCCACAAACACTGAACAGAATTGGAAATGGAAACAGAGCTATTAACATTGAGGACTAGTGACTGCAAACAGTGGTGTATTTTGACAGCAAGTTGTTTGCCTTTCTTTTTTCAAGGATGTTACTTGTTCCTTTCTTTTTTTCCCTCTCTTAGCTCTTCAGAATATTCATTCATTTTTTGCTCAGCATGTGATATGAACATAGCAACTATTTATTGAATTTACAAATGAGTGTTTTGGGACTGCTGCAGTTTTTCAGAAATTATTCAACACCTGTAAACGTGCTAAATTCTGAAAAATTTGAAGTTAGAATTGACAATCCTCTACTAGAGTTTATCTCGCCGCGGTGTTCATTGCTGTTTTCCCATCACGCTATGCTGGGGCATATTCCCAGACAGATGTCCACATCTCGATGTCAGTTAGTCTAGATCAGGACCACAGGAGACGAGAAGAGAGGAGTTTCATCAGAAAAATCCAAGGAAATCTTCGATTAAACCATAGGTATATTACATTTATTTTTTTACAGCCCTAAGATTGAATCCAATGTCTAAAATTCTTGAATGTTTCTCCCTAGTAGTGAAATTGTTCTTAACGTCTGTGGTGGAATTAACAACCGAGGACTTATAACACTGTCTGAAAAGTGGCGTTCAGAATCAGTATTTCTTAACTGAATTCATTAGCAGAGAACAAAGGGGAAGGATTTCCATTTCTTCCCCGTCCTGCTTCTATCCCTCACACAAAGAAGCTATGAGAAAGGTGAAAGAATCCACACCAGTTTCTTTGCTCAAGGCCAGGAAAGACAGAATTCTAGGAGTGATGGCAGAAAATGTAGAAAAACCTGGGCTTTGTGGATGAAGGAAGAACAGAAGCACTACAGGAGAAATGTAAGGGCTGACGTGATCTGTGAGACTGCCCCAAATTTGGCAGTTTGCTCTAAGTCCTTTTCCGTTCAATTGGGGAGAGCCAAGAAATGGCACAATCATACCCAGAGCCTTGAACTCTTAATCCAAACTTAAGTTTTCATTTAGAACGTTGGTTCCATTTATTCCTTTAGTCAATAGATGTCTAGTGAGATTTCAGGATACAGGCATTGACCTAGATACTGGGGGATGCCATGTGATCAAAATGGTGTCCCTGTCCTCGTGGCGCCTACGTGGAGGGGCGGGATGAGTGCCAGGCCACAGTAAGCGTGGAATATGCTCTCAGTGAGGTAGGCAGAAGGAAGCTGGGTAAGGGAAGAGAGAGTAATACGCTTCGGGTGCTTAAGCAACACAGGTGTCTTCTTCCACCTCTAAACCTCCTTGATTTGAGTACTGACGCCAGTGTTTCAGGTATCAGGAAGCCTCGTGGAAAAGGCACTTTCTTACACTAGGTCATGAGGACCTTTGAAAGTTCCTGACTGGTTAAAATTGCTTTCATTTAGGAGAGTTCCTAAACCAAGACAGGCCAGAAGCAACTGAAGCCATGGTTTCCTATAAACATTCCCTCAGAAAGATGCTTGGGTTACTTCACGTTTGCAGGCAAATTACCTAATATTTCAATCATAAATTTCAATTGCCTAAGTTATGAAGCAATCACAGAAAGTAATACTATCTAAGGGACACTTGGAGTTCAAACCAAAAATTGTGCCGCTAGGAGATTATACTCATTACGTTGAAGACAGTGGCAGATGACGTAGGAAAGTCAGACCAGCGATGCTGGGTAATAAATGGCCCCAGGAACGGGCACCTCAGGAGTGCTTCCCTCCATGAGGACTTTCTTCATTTTTTTTTTTTTTTTTTGCAGTCGTGAATAAAATACACATCTTTCATGTCTAAATACACATACTTTAGTAGTCAGTAAGATCATGAAGATGATATCAACACTTAATGGCTCTCTTTGTTTCATAAAGTGATAATATTAAGAGCACATGGTAAGTTCTCATTCTCCACAGCCGTCCCTGGTCCTCACACAAGCAAAACTTGGGGCACGAAAGAGCCTCGTGTGGATGTACTAAAGAGGGGAGTGATGCTGCAGGAGATGCAGACCTTGTCCAAGTTTACTTGGCTGTTAACTGCTAGAGACTGACTTGCCCAAAGTAAATATAGGGGATGCTTACCAAATTGTAATGAATTGACGCTGTTACAGTCAGAACCTATTTTCCATGCTTAATTCCCATCGCCTTGGAGATGTCATGACGTTCACTGCCTTGCATTATAATTGCACATTCACTCCTGAATTCTTTAATACATCTGTGTACCGCTAGCGCCTGACCGAATATTTAGCACATATAAACTGTGTGGCGCGTGGCTGGGTGATTGAGGGGGCTTAAAGTCCTCACGGGAAAGTGAATCAGCCACAGAGGAGTGTGGGGCTGGGTAATACGTGGCACTTCACAGTGGGATTTGTAGGAATCATCCGCCCTGCTTACCAGGACCTTTGTCCTTCCTGTAAAACGAGATGACTCAGGGCCTTTAATTCCAGTTTGTCCAATCCAATCCAATCCAATCCCTCTGCTTCTCTTGCCATCGTTACTTGTCACTGAACTACCCTCCGTGACGATTCCAAACTTGGGAGCATGGGGCCATGTGCTGTTCCCTCTCTCATTCTGCAGAGGTGGTTCTCAACCCCGAATGCTCACTGGAATAATCGAGAAAGCTTGGGAAAGATACTGATGCCTGAGGCCCAAGCCAGATCAATGAAATGAGCATGTTGAGGCCCAGAACAGGCTGTCCACATGACTGTCATGCGCTGTGAGGGCTGCACGCACGAGAGCTTGAACGATAAATTACCCGCTTCAGATTTCTTTTTTATGCCTTGCACATTTAACAGGATGGCTTTGATGAGCAGTTTCTGAAAGGCAATGCCCTGCACTCACGCACTCAAGCTGCTTCCGGCCAGACTCCTAACCCCTCCCATTTGATGCCAACACACCTTCTCCAGGGGTGCAGTGTGGAGCAGGGTGTGACGCTCCCAGAGAGATGGGGCAGTGGGTTATCATGGAACAGTCCAATAGGTGACGGCCGAGGTTAAGACTGTGAAAGATTAATTATTTAAACCAGTCTTCTCAGAAGGACTTTTGAATTGAAAGGAAAATTTGCAAGGTATTTCAATCATTTTAATATCAGACCCTGGGTGGAATTATCCTGTGTTTCCTTACGAATTCCCAAACTATTGTTTCTACCCATATATTCATTCCCACATATTCATGTACATAAATACAAGCAATGATAAGTTCTTCCAATGGTTGACGAGTGACTACATGCAACACTTATATTTGATAATGGAGTTCAGCAAATTTAATATCTATGCCTGCTTTAAGAATGTCTGAAAAATGGATGTATTAAAATAAGTTAAGTTTACCTGTAACTAAAATTTACCAGTAATCTCTGGGGTCAACCAAGTTCTACTTTTGGCTCGAAAACTAAAGGCACATCACTGTTTAACACAGACATTAACACTGATCCTGAAAAGCATGTGTCATCACGTTTTATAAAATATGTTCCTGTATAGTTATACAGAAGCGCCTTTCAGGGCTCTTACACCAGCCCACAGTCAGTCTTTGAAATCCTGTGAATTCTTTCCTTTCCCTTACTACCGTACTGGAGATATTTATGGAGGTACTTCTTTGTTCATACTCCACTCTAAATTCCATTCATGTGTCTCTCTTTCAACCCACGGAATGTGCAGAATGAGGCTCAAAACTCACGCATGAAATGCCTTTCACGGCTCCTTGTCATTTGACGTTCCCGAAGCCCTCTCTGCAGGCGTGTTTAGTGACAGGACTTCCATGATGTGTCATCAGTTCCCTGTGTGCCTCACCCCTGCTCTTTCTGCCCACCTTCTAGTGTGTTGACAATCTTCATATTTTTGTCATTTCTGTATCTCAGTGTTTAACATAATGCTGGGCACAAAAGAGATGCTCAAACCTACCTGACCTGCTTAAGAGAATAATGAAT
>NW_006797999.1:817521-841901 GCF_000442215.2 Lipotes vexillifer | reverse complement strand
CCTGCTGCCCAGGGAGGCACTTAGCACGAGGATGCTCAAAGCATAAGCTGCATCTCTTACAAGCTGTCCCTTTGCTGGTACAGGCTTCACAGAGATGTACTGGTCATTTAACAGAATCACCTGCTGGCAGCTACTTTATGTTGTTGGCAGAAAAATGCCTTATAACGAGGGGCCATTTCTATAGCATCCGCTGGGTCCCTGGGGTCGGCTGTCTGGAAATGAGAGTTTCCTCTGCTGGACACGTGGCTTCGGAGCGTGTCAGCTGAGGGGGGCCTGGGAAGTGCTAACTGACGATTTCTAAGACTCGGTCACCCTTTCCCTCATGAAATGAACCCAGAACTGCACCTCCTTTGCCCTGGCTGCTGATGGCGAGTCCACGGTCCCTTGCTACAAAGATGGAGCTTATTGCTAAGGCTGACTTCGATGTGAAAATTCTCCCGCTAATTCCCAAGTTATTCCTGCGAAGTCAGTTTAAGCCGCCTCCTTCCTCACCTCGTTACAGTATTTGAACGGTGCCCTTGGCACAGATTCAGGGTAGCATGGAAAGTAACGAAACCATCCTATTTTGTAGCCGTCAGGGTAAATATAAAAATAAGCTATTAAATTTAAAAAATATGGATAATAGGTTTAAAATACTCTCCCTGAATATGGTGCAATGAATGGGGATTTCTCTCCTTTCTGTCATATTTGACTTTATATTGCTGTTCCCCGGTCCTGGGGTCTGTGTAGCTCAGGTGAAGACAGCAAACCGCGCCCCCCTCTGCCTTTTTGTTCTCTTCAGCCCTCAGGACTGGATGATGCTGCCCTCATGGTGAGGATCTGCTTTACTCAGTCTACAGATTGAAATACTGATCTCTTCCAAAGACTCCCTCACAGATACGTCCAGAAACAGTATTTTACCAGCTCTCTGGGCATCTCTCAGCACAGCCCAGTTGACATAAAACTAGCCATCACAGTCTGGGGTGGGTCTGGAGAGAGGGAGCCCCACTCCAGGGCAGGGAAAGCAAACATTTCCCTTTTTTCTCTTGTTCCCTCTCCTGCCAACTCTGTCTCTGCTGCCAGGCATCAGGGGTTCTCTGTTGGGGACAAAATTCTTAAGGCCATGCCTGCACTTTCCGAATGCGTCTTAAGCATCGTTAAACATGTTAGGAACAACCCCACTGCTGTTTGCAGAAGAGACCTTGCTAAGTTATAAATGAGCTTCTGCGGCCAGGTAGCGCCTGTCTGCCAGGGAGCTTGGGCAGACAAGGCACAGTCCCAGCAATTGATCGGTTCACCTGAGGGCATCCTTTTATTGTGAAAGCCAAGGAGCTGCCTGCAGAAACCCTCCCAGACCCAGATGCATAGCTGCTACTCAGGAGGTGTTGAGGCACGTGAGCCGGCGGAGGGCGCGGTTCAGGGAATGCGCGCGGGCAGGGAGGTTGGTGGTCTGGGTCCTGGGCGCTCTCTGCTCCTGACCTGCCCTGTGTCTTCTAGGAACCCCCCTCTGATGCTTGGCATCCCAGTTTTCATGTAGGCCATTGAGAGCATATCACCTGTAACTACACCTCACACTTGGCAATAACATTGAATGTGATTAGGCTGACGCCACGCCAACTGGCTCAGTCATTCAACCAGCCCCACGAGGGTGTCACCTCAGTGTGCCCATTTCACATAGGAAATGGAGGCCCCAGGGTTTCTTCATCCCCCCACCCTTTACTGTGCTGTAATTGACATAGAACGTTTTTGTTAAAGTGTACAAAGCAACATTTTGACACACTTGTATACTATGAAATGATTAGCATAATGAAGTTAGTTAACACCTCCTCCCTCACCTCCCAAAATTACCAATTGTTATTGGAAAAATCTGACATGCAACATTGTGTAAATTTAAGGTGTACAGCACGTTACTTTGATATCTTTGTATACATTAATACAGTCAATGCAATGATATTTATCACATTACATGCTTATAGGACAGTGTTACTGTCCATGTTCAATATACTGAACATTAAATCCCTTGCTACAAGTTTGTACCCTTAAACACCATCAATCCTATCCCCCCACCGCCATGCCCTGGTGACCACCATTTCACTCTCTGTTTTGTTTGTTTGTTTTTACTGGTTTGACTGTTTTGGATTCCACAGATAAGTGACATCAAGCAGCACGTGTCCTTCTTTGTCTGATTTATCTCACTCGGCCTGATGCGCCAAAGGTCCATCCACGTTGGCCCAAGTGGCAGGATTTCCTCCTTCCTCACGGCTCAGCCTAGGGCCATAAGGGTTTACGTTTCCATTTTCAGAACCCATTACCAGGGACTCTGCCCCTGCCCTGGCACAGCTGCGTGGGCCACGACGTTGGGACAGGGCCACATCTCCCGATCACACTGAGGAAGCCAGTACCATCCTTGGAGAGGACCTGGGAGAACCCCTAAGAACCTGGTGGCCACCCAGGCTGCCTTGGAGGAGCATTGACCCAATTGCCCCTTCCCATAGCTGCCTTCTTCCCCAGGATGTAGAGTCTCAGAAATATGTCTGGGATTCAGCTCACTTAGAGCCGCTGGAGAAGGGGCAGGTACAGTGTGGCTCAGTACCTAGTCCTTTCAGAGAGGCGGGGCTTGTCCTGGTCCTGGGAGTGACAGAATTCACAGCCAATAGGAACATGGTGTTGAGGCTGCCAGATTGATGTCATCTTGAAAAATACTAGGGAAATTCTATAATTACCGGTCCTATCAAAAGGAAGTTAAAAATTCATAAATTATATGTTGCTACTCTAATCCTTTTTACTTTGTATTTCTTGCATATATGGATATTCAAGAGAGATAGTGTACATATGTGCATGTTTGTGTATCCTTGTTTTAATTTTATTCTAACAGCATGCATTCCATATATACATTTAATAAAGTACATTTTGCTGTTTTGTTTGTATTTTAGTGCTCTAATTTACATGCAACTCCTTACATTTGAATAATTCAACTCCTATTTATTTTGAAGAATTTTAAAAATCAAAAATGTAATCAATCAACTAGATCTACTGTTATTTTATTTCCAGGGTAATATTTTTCTAAGAACCAATTTAGCTATGCAAATATAAGTACAATTTATGTCCAGAAATTCCATTTAATTTTAATAAGTTAGTAGACAAAAATCATATACTGTTGAATTAAAAGGATTATGAATAAAAAATGAAATAGTGATCATCTCACTAGAGCAATTTTTATTATTCACTTACTTTGTTATGAATTAAAATGAGAAAGGGAGTGAGAAAATTGTGTTGATCCAGTCAAATTACACACTCTAGGAGTAAAGTCCGTATTATCAATTTGCTACAGAGACCAAACCACACTCTAAACATAAACAGAAAATGGCCCAAACAATTACACAACTGTTAATTCTAGTTAAATTTCATTCTAATTGTATAATATGGTTTTGGAACTTTGAGCTGCTCAAAAAAGACAAAACAAAACAAAACAAAACATCATCATTTGGTATTTTTAAAAAATAGTATTTCCTGAGTACTCATAAAACAATCACTTACTCTAAAACCTCCAGGATATAATTCTCCTAACATTTGCAAAAGTTTAAGTGAAAATGTTTGCAAAATCCATGCCAGACTACGGAAAGCCTAGTGCAACTATGAATTTCAAAAAGGAAAAGCTGCTGGAAACAACAATTAGTGTGATCAGCAGACTGCTGGCCTGGCCTGTGCAGGCAATTCCCACTGTAGCGTCTATATGGGCCCACTCTTCCAAGGCTGGCAGACTACAGTTTTTCTTATGCGGCATCTCAGTGAACTCACAATCCTGGGCCAGCACCAGAGATGCTAATTGCAAACAAAGCTCAGGCTCATTTTCCTACATAACAATAGTGGGTAAGTCATAAAAGAGAAAGTTAGGGACTCCAGTATGTGCCAGAGTTGTATGGGCTTTAAAGATCTAACCAATTCTGAGCAAGGTTGGGTTAAATAAATGCAAATCTGGTGTTTTCTTTCTTCTTTTCTTTTTTTTCTTTAATATACTTTGTGTTGCAGGTTGGAAGTAGCTTTCTTTTCATATTATGTTTTCCAGTCTGAGCTTTGCTATATGGTTTATTTTGTGCTGCGGTTAAAATATTTTGTATTTAATAGTGTGATGATGCTGTTTTTTTTTTACTTGTGGCTCCTTTAACAAGATTCTCCATGGTCAACATTAAGGTACAATATTACCATAATACTGAAATAGAATCTGTTATAAGGCACATAATTACACATAATGTGTAATGTGTATTGAGGGGATGTTTAGCGGGAAAGTGGAAGGAGGGTTATATATGGATATTTTTAGCTGAAAGCTGTACAGCCAAACCAAGTTATTTTAAAATTACTTTAAAAACATTTTTTTGGTAGCTATAGTAAAAGTGAAATGGAAAAATTCATGCAATGGTCCTTTATCAGAGAGAAAAAACCCTCTTGAATAACCAAAAAAGTCACATTTTTGTGTGTGTACAGTTACAAAAACCTCAAGGAACACAGTAAATTCTCATTCAATTATTTAACAAATATTTATTGAGTCTTCTCCCAGGGCCAGGAATTGTTTTAGGGACAAGAGTTTCAAAGAAAAAAGAGAAAACTGTAATAAGAAAGATTAACTACATAGAATTACGTATGGAAACTACTAAGAGGTATGCTTGGGGAACATTTAATTTCCTAGTAAATAGTTACCTGTTCAAAAAAAAAAACACCTTCAAATATTTTATCAATATATTAAGTATTATACCTCAATAAAGTTTATCATGTTATATAAAATATTTCATATTTTAATTGCATAGGCTTTTGAAAACATAATCTAATCTCCCTATAATTCATGAGTATCTTCACCTACTCATAAAGTATGTACATTTCAAGACTGTTTCTTGCAAGATGTATTTTTGTTTTCAATTGCTATTTTGAATCTGTACCAGCTGAACATGAACATTTCTAACATGTTTAGAGGCATATCGTATCAACCTCACTTTCCAAATTAAGTTTTTCCATCACACAGAGGTTGAAGGGCATCCCCAAGGCTACATGACTGGTTTGTGTAATATAAACCCAATTCTCACAATCACATTATATCCGAACAGACTTGAAGCCATGGGTGTTGTTCGGAGACACAATGAAAAACAAAATCTCCTTCTCACCCAGAAAGACACTCCACAAAGGAAGAAGAGAAAGAAAACAGTTTTACTATCAAATAAGCATTAAACCAGAATTGCACTGCGTATCACAGACAATCCACTAAGAGGTGCAGAGACAGAGGGAAATCTCACCCTTTTATGTAACCAGGCAGGTAGGACCCACTATGTGCAGGTTCTCAAGGTGACACTAACTGGTCCTCAGATGAGAGGACACGGCAGCACTGTCTGTCCCATGTGGTTCATCCTAAATTCACCTGGTAGTTGGGTGACCATATGCGTTAGCTCATGGGCTTCATCCAAAGGAAAAATCAACTTCCTTAGGTCTTTATCGCAGGTGGCCATTTTGCAACTTGGAGCAGGTGCCCCTGAAGGAGGCCTCTCGTCTCCCACAGAGCCTGGGAGACAGGGTACCATGTCCCTGATGGTGGCATTTCAACCTGGTGGCTCTCTTGTCCTTGAGAAGCCTATTCCTGGGTCTGAGGCTGGCAGACTTATTTAGACTTTAAAAAGATTTACACACCCTTCAAAAGACAGAGAAAGTAATTACAAGTTTTCTAAAGTAAATGCTCTAAGGAAAGGGAGGGGGTGAATTAGCTCATTTACTTTGTATTTCTCCTTAGGTTATCCCTGCTCCATCCCTTCAGGCAGCTGTGACGGCCTGAGGCCGGGGAAGAGACCTAGGGGCCAGTGTACGTGTGGACACGCTGTGGACATGCGTCTAGAACCACCGTGGGTGATCGCATGTTTCCTAAAATGGTTTACTTCCCCATCTCAGCTCCGAGGACTTTTGCTTTCATGTCACATTTTGGAAAGACTGTTTCACCTTCGAAGGAGTCCCCGTCCTCATAAAACTGTTTTATCTGGGAGACAGCGCCTTTGCCTCCTGTATCACCCCTATATCCCACTACCCAGCAGCGCTCCTGGGAAGCGGTAGCCACTTAAGGTACGAATTTAAGGGATACATAAAATAATAGTGTTATAAAACTAAGAGTGTGTGTGCGTGCTGTGCACTCTGACCTTTGATGGAATGAATGCTTTCACAGTCCCTGAGAATTGGTTTATCTATTGATATGCCTGCCACATGATTACCTATTTTATAATGAATATACACGTTACAACAGATGCTTATTTGTGTATTTGTAACGCACGTGTGGGTGACTCTTTTTCTGAGAAAACTGACCGCTTGTATCACGGAGCAGAGTCCATGTCTGCATGAGTCAACATGGCAAGAGGGGGAAGGTGCATGCACAACAAGTGCTGGTGGGAGTGGGCGCTCTGCAGGAGGACCTGGCGTCCTGTTTCTTACCCGTATCAGGGAGGAGAGGAAAGGACACACGCTGCTCAGAAATGATCCCACTTTGGAAATGACTCTGCCCCCAAACCCTACAAACACATAGATTTTCATATTCGGGATTCTGTCATGTTTGGCTTCTTTCTTTCTTTCTTTAAATTCTCTTGGGTGTTGCCATAAAGGATTTATCTCTCCTGAGGAATATCAGGATGCTTTTACTGAAGGATAAGAAACCAGGTTGTTGAGACAATGTGTACAGTTAGACTTAATTCTGCCTCTTTGTTCTGCAAAACATACAAATGTAATGAAAATTTGTTGTCCTTTGTTTTTCTAGAAGAAACAATTTTAAACCCATACTTAACTGCACCGAAGAAATCTTTCACTGTATGATCTTATAAGGTGAAGGTCATCTGATACCAAAATTGGGATAGAATTTAGGAATATAATGTAGCCTCCCTCCCCTTCCCTCCTTCCTTCATGTGGGAAGAACAGAGGGTGAGAATGCACTATGTGATTACACTTACTTTAACCTCTTAATTTCAACTGCAGTAGCACATTGAGGAGAAAGTGTTTTAACAGCCCCTGTGACTTCGTTGAATGGAGATGGGAATAGATTCTTAGGAACCACTAGGATATGACCCACATCTTTGCTATAACCCCAAGTTTAGGTCAAAAATTTCCATAATATCTTAAAATTTTCCAGAAAATAAATTCGGGTCAGGTGCTTGGTTGTGAACATTCTCAAGCATCACTTGAAGAGCAGTAATAGGAAACTTTCACTTCTAAACCTTCTTAAATATGTATGTGTTATCCTCTTTTTCTTGGAAAGCTGTGTGTGATTACCTTTCATCATTAATTAATTTTCCTACAAACTATCTTATTTTCATGTCAGAGAAAGAAATGGGAAACAGTGAAGTAGAATATATAAAATACCCCAGAATATACCTAATTAAAGTCATTTATTTCATTAATTTACATAATCTTTGAGTAAATGAAGGTCTGAGATCATTTCACTACTGAAGACAGAATGCACTGTTGTGCAGCGATCATCCAACTGTTTCATCATTTAGTGGGGCCTTTAATGCTGTCCCTCCCTTTTTCTGTTAAAAAATACACGAGTAATCCCAGAACCAGAGAACACTCTCTATATTTCCATGATGATTGTGGATAAATAGCACATCACTCCTAGCAGGTGACTAGGGCAAGATATTTAAGCTTCATCAAGCTAGAGCTGCCTGATATATAATCTGAGAAAACAGTGTATAAATCATAGATTTGTAGCACTGGTTAAAATGATATATACCATCAAGACAATAGCTCAAAAAGTGATTGTATTTATATAAAATCTAAATACGTATGCAGTACACATGTATATCTGCATGTGTATATGTGTATGTTCATATGTATATACACTCCTAAGATAATGCATAAAGAATCAATAACATTATTGTAATTAATTCAAGAGCTAAATTTTTCACTTTGTTTATTAGGGACCTGAAAATACATTGTCCTTCAGCTGTATCACCTTCTAGGTAGTCTCAGTGACCTAAATCCTCATGCAATATTTCTGACAAACCTTCAGTGAAGGTAAGTGTGTGGTTGGCAGCCAGCTTTTTCTGGTAGTCTTTTCAGTTCTGCACATGGGCTGCCAGTACCTTCCCAAGGACCCCAGCTAGGAGGAGAATAAAGCAGCATCACATTTTGTAGTCGTGTGAGGCTGACATGGCAAAAGGGGAGAGCTGAGAAGCTCCTCTGCGGTCCTGAGGGGCCGGAAGCACGTAGTATGAGATGTGAAGGGTCTCCAAGGCACTGGCTCATTTTCCCCACAAGATATTTGAATTCTGACAACTGTGCAGGAGGCTAACGAGCTAGGCAAAACCTGTGCTCGGTGTCATAGCAAAAATGCTCAAAGGGTAAAGACCTACTGTGAGAGGCACCTGGACTCCAGCCTGCCAGAGATCCGAGCCCGAGACACAGAGGACTTAACATCCCTTCACTTGGCAAACATCCGGTAACTGAGAAGTTGACCTCAGGCAAGAAAAACAAAATAAAATAAACACCTAAACCAACCAACCAACAGCTGTTGGCTGAGAAAAACAAAAGCAAAACCCTCAAACCACAAAAAAACCCCAACAGCAGTGATGTGACGCTCACGTGGGGCTGCTTACAGGTGGGAGACTTGAGTGGCATCAAGCACACAACTTTCTCCCTCTCAAGACATTTACCAAATTCTGAAAACATGGGAAGTGAAAAAACTGGTAGGAGAAGGAATTACACCCACCTCAGTTTTGAGGTTACCAAGCTCTCACCTGGAAATTCTGGAGAGCTATGCCCTAGTATAAAGGGTGCACCAAAAGTAGACTGGCTATTACCCAAACGGAAACATGCTACTAAGTTCAAATGACCACCCACCCTGCCACACTTGCTCTTATTTTATTTATTTATTTTTTTTCTTGCGTTATGCGGGCCTCTCACTGTTGTGGCCTCTCCCATTTGCGGAGCACAGGCTCCGGACGCGCAGGCTCAGTGGCCATGGCTCACGGGCCCAGCCGCTCCGCGGCATGTGGGATCTTCCCGAAACGGGGCACGAACCCGCGTCTCCTGCATCGGCAGGCGGACTCTCAAGCACTGCGCCACCAGGGAAGCCCCCATCCCATTTTTGATCCTTACAAAGGAATGGGGTAATCCTCTATAGTGGAAGCTAACATCATTTATAACCTCCGTTACCCTTAAACCAATGTCCAGCATATACTAAGAATTAATAGACATGCTAATTGTCAGAACAATATGACAGATGATATGAAGAAATGCAAGTGACAAACCCACAGATAGCAGTACTCTAAAATTAATGTGATTAATTTTTTTAGAAAATAAAAGAGGGACACATATGAAATTAAAGGGTATTTTATCAGCTAATATCTCAGCAGACATAATGGAGGCCAGACAATTTAGAAGTATATGTTTATTTGAAGAATGAATGTAAATATCTACCAATTCAGAATTCTTCTCCAAATAAAAATATTCTTCTAAAAGGAAGGGAGGATTTAGTTTAAAAAACAGGATTTTTTTTTTTTTGCCAACAGACCTGCACTAGTGAAAATATTAAAGCAAGTTCTTACAGAAAAGAGAGATTTACAAAATGCAAGAGAACTTAAATACACAAAAGGGTCATATATGTGGGACAAATATGAATTATTGACTGTGTAAAATAATAATTCCAATTTCTTGTGGAAACTGACATACATATAAAACAAATATGCATAACAAAGACTATGTAAAAGCCAGAGAAGGAAATACAACATTGATTTAAGGCTCTAAGGTACTGGCGAAGTGATAAAGTATGGATCAGACTGTAATATGCAAGTTTGAATGTTGTAATCATCGAAGAAATATTAGAGGACTGTGTAATTAATGAATACAGGAAAAATGGAAAAATAAAAAATGTAGTACATCTAAAAAATAAAGAATATGAATAAAGCATAAAGTAGGTAGGAAAAACAGAAAATGGATACAAAGATACCAGATTTAAATCAATTTTGTCAGTAATTACATTAAATATAAGCTGTCTGAACAGCCTGAATAAAAGGCAAAGGTTGTCAGACTTTATGAGAAACATATCCCAATTACATGCTCATCAGAATTGGCATCTTAAGTATAATCACACAGGCTGAAAGTAATAGCATGAAAAAATACATACCATACAAACATTAAACAAAAATGATACAGAATCTATGACAATATCAGGCAAATTAGACTTTAAGACTTACTAGAAATAAAGAAGGCTATTTGCTAATTAAAATGGGGTCAGTCCAACAGAAAGATAGAATCCTAAAGCCATATACTTCCAATAATCCAGTTTCTAAATATCTGAAGCAAAAAATGAAAGAACTAAAACTAAGAAGAACTAAAAACTGAAAGAACTAACAAGATTTACAATAAATCTGCAATCATGGTGGGACACTTTAACAAAGGTCTCTCAATTGCTGATAGAGGAAAACAAAAATTGGGAGAATACAAATCTGAATAACAAGATTGTAATGTATGCAACATGGAAATCAACAAAACCAAACTCACATTCCTTTTTCATGTGCACATGGAACATGTACCAAAATTGACAACAGGCTTGTTCATAAAGTGAGGCTCAACGTATTTCAAAAAATGGAAATCATTCAGAATACGTATTCTTTCCACAACTGGGTTAAGCTAGAATTCAATTACTAAAGCAATGACTAGAAAATCTCCAGTTACATGTAAATTAATTCAGACTCAAATAATGTGTTAAAGAAGATATCACAGTGTTTTTTAAATTTCAAATATTTTGAACTAAATGATAATAAAAAGACAGCATACAAACATCGTGAAATGCAGCTGAAGGCTATTGTTTGAGAGAATGTGTAGCCACAAATGCAAATTTTAGAAAAGAAGAATGGCTGAAATAGCAATAATTTAAATTGCTGTCTCCAGCAGCTAGAAGATGGCCAGCAAATCAAATCTAAGGAAATTGGTAAGATGGAAATTATCAAGATAAAAGCAGAAATCAAAGAAATAGAAGGAAATATATAATAAATAACATCTACAAAGCCACCAGCTAGTACTTTGACAAGTTACTCACAATAATAGAATTGTGAGTAACTAACAAGAATGATCAAGTGCAGAAGAGAGAGAAGACAAATTCCAAGTATGAGGAGTGATGGAAAAGCAGTAGAACTGATCATGTCCTCCTCAGAAAGGTAATGAAAGGAGATTAGGCACAATTTTACACCAACAGAGTTGGCATTTTGGTATAATAAATACATTCTCAACAATGCGACCTGTCAAATCTGACAGAAGAAGTAAACAAAAATCTAAATAATCCAATACATATTTTAAAAATTGAGTCCATAATTAAACCTTTTCAAAGTAAATTCCAGACATAGATTTCTTCACTGGTGAATTCTTTCATCTTTTAGGAAACAGAATACAGCAATCTTATACAAAGTCTTCCAAAGAACATAGAAAGAGAGAGGAGGCTATACAACTCTTCATAAAATCAGAATATTCTATACTGAAAATAGCAAAACCCTACTGAGAAAAATTAAAGATGATGTAAGTATATGGAGTAATACACAGTACTGTGGCTGGTAGGCTCAGTATTATAAAGATTTCCATTCCCCAAATTAACATATATATATGAAATCCCCACCAAAGTCCACCAAATAATATGCATATACATTGCTGTTTTTCTTTATGGTGTGTTTTAAAATATCTATCAGTAATTTCCTTAATATTCAATGCTTTTTGTGGTGTATTTTTATTTATTTTTCCTTTCACTTTTAGATATATATTTGGAACTTTGGAATCAATCTCTCTATATTTATATATGTGTGTGTATATATATATATAATGTATATATTTATAAGTTAATAAAAAATAAAAATTAATAGAAAAATGAACACTCAGACCCCTTACAACAAATGGAAAAGTGATATTAAAATGACTAAAGATGAAAATACACTGAAATTCATTTATCACCAGGAACATGAAAATTAAAGCCATAAATTTTTAGACACCCAATAGAACAACTAAATTTTTAAAAGATGCCAACTTTCAAGAGTTAGCAAGGATTTGAGCCACTAGAGAAGTCTCACAGACTGCTCGTGGAGTGTACATCTATGTATCTGCTTTGGGTGACTGTCTGGCAAAACCCTATGGCACAGGAGTTCCACTCCTGGAACAAAATTCTAAGAGGTGTTTACCAAATGACAGGTGCTGGGATGTCCAGCACTTCACTGTTTATAACATCCCCACATATAAGCCACCCAAGTGACCTGTAACAAGGGAATGTGTGTATAAATCCACATATGAATAATGGAAGCAATTCACCAACACAGTGCTCTGGGGAAATGAGGTGAAGTGCATGCCCATTATGTAATTACAATCACATAATGTGTCAGAAGAGGCAGCACGGATTTATGGGGTCAAGGTCAGGCCAGTGTTGTGGAGGAAGCAGACGGAGCCAGGTCAGGATCAGGACAGAAGCGCCATTCCTGGCGGAAGCCGAGGTTTTTATCTGATGGCATCCTAAGAACCCGCGCTGACTCACCACTTACCTTGTCTCAGGAAGAAGGCACTGCAGTGGTGCTTTGTCCATAACTCTAGATCGCTCCGTTATTTGATTTCGCCAGCAATGTGAGAATCATTTAGCATATGCAGCTCTACTTACCGTTAGCGTCATTTTGCCATTTTGTGTGAACTAATTTTATATATCTTTTTTCCCCAGGTTACCAACCAAAAATTTCACATGTGACTTTGAGTGGTTAAGCTTTAAGTAAATTCATGCGAGACAGAGTGTAGACAATGGAATATATCACTTGTTTCTTTTGTAGACTATATTCATAGATGTGCAAAATAATGATATATAATGATTCTCCCCAATTTTTGACAATTTTAATGAGTGACAGCGCAATTTCTTCAGAAATAATTTGCATATCAATTTAAACCCTGAGTTCATTTTTTTAAAAGTTTTTAAAATAAGCTTTTACCTGGTATATGGTAAGTAAAAAATACACGTGAGTTAAATTAGTGCATACATAAACAAACATATATTTGTTGAGTACTAACTAAATTATATCATTTCCCAACTATTGAATCAATTATTAAATTAATTACATCTAATTTCATTCCAAAAACGTGCAGCACAAATAAAACTAAGGAGAGGTAATCTGAGCAAAGCAGAAAATAAATGAAGAAAACATCGGAAAAGCCAAAGCAAGTTAGCATCACAATTCATTCTATCAGCTTTCACATTTACTAATAATGGTCTGTGGATTTGGCTTAGCACTTCCTAAGCTTCCTAATTACCGGGCTGGGGGTGGGGGGTGGGGGGATGGCGGGGGAACACAAAGCATGCCTTCCTAAGTAATTCATGGTGTCTTTACAACAAATCACATTTGTGACTGTGTAAGATTCAATTTATCTCTTTAACTGAAACTAAAAGCCAACAAACCAATCATTTCCATTTTGCTATCTCATTAAAAAAAATGGCTTTTTAAATATCTCTATATTATCCTCAATCACACCCCCATATGAGGTACAATAAAATGTTCCATTGTATTTTTTTTAAGATTTTTTTTTTGATGTGGACCGTTTTTAAAGTATTTATTGAATTTTTTACAATATTGCTTATGTTTTGGTTTTCTTGGCCATGAGGCATGTGAGATCTTAGCTCCCTGACCTGGGATCGAACCTGCACCCCAGCATTGGAAGACAAAGTCTTAACCACTGGACCACCAAGGAAGTCCCACATTGTGATATTTTTAACTGCTCATCACTTTAAATTTTTGAGATGTCAAAGCACAGCTAATTTTAGATGAGACTCAACTACCATGGTCTAAATAGGCAGCTTTGGGGTTACCTGGCACAATTAAAGATAAAGTCTAGAAGATACAAGGGAAGTAAGTGGGGGAGGTCAAGAGCAGTTAAGATTTGGAATCAGAAAGTCTGTATCTACGCAGTAGTGCCAGGCAAAGTTTGTTTATCTAACAACCAGTTTTCTCCTCTGTAAAATGGGAATAAAAATAATACTTTCCTCATGGTTTTGGTACTAGTTTTGAATCAGATAACAAAATATAAAGGACTTAGCTCAGCAAACTTCAAGTGTTAATTTTTACTATTATGTGGCACATGGCGAGAACTCACTAAATGGAAGCTATGTTTTTATGTGCTCTAATTCCCAAAGGATGTTTTAAACCCATTCACGAATAAAGGCAGAAGATTTTGTAGCAAATAGCGTTTTTCATTTTTATAATCTATAGACTGACATGGAATTTGATATTCTGTTACTCTGTGAAACATCTGCATAGGCAAATGATATTAATTTGCCAATTATTCACTTAAAATTTTCATTAAAGCAAATAAAAACAGTTGAGGTTTAGATTGAGGAGTTCTGCTGGGGCAAACGGGTTTTGGGAATTTGCACTGTGACATCCAAGTCTCATTAAATTACTTCTTAATAAATACCCAATACATTTGATTGTTTGAGCATCTTCTGGAGGAAGGCATCCCTTATTCTCCCCACATTTGGGATTCACAGATAAACAATAAAGGCTTGAAAAGGATGGATTCTAAGCACTCACTGAAGGGGATGGTACCCGAGGACCGATCTTCAGAGAGGAGTGTGCACAGCAGCGAGACTCTGTACCATCATCACTAATGCTTTACAATTGTCATTGATTATTTTTTCAGCTAATGAGTACAAATCAAGTACTAGACAGGTACTGAAGATGCTTCTAAAAGGATGGTTGTAAGGGAGAAGTAAAACGATAATTGAGCCATAGGCTGGGAATAATCCCTTGTTGAGATATTCCAGGGGGAATGGAGTCAACCCCTCACTACAGTTTGGCCCTGTTTGTCCTTTCCTCCTGATGTGCTCCCATCACCGTGCTGGCCTCACCCTCTGTAGCGGGATGGCCCTCCATCAAGGGAAGCCGGTCATGTGGCTGGCAGTGGGAATCGCTTACTCTTTCTCAGTGTGTCTAAAGCTTACTCATGAAACCCACATTCCCCAGGCGGCCCCTGGGGGTCACGGCGACTCCAGGTCTCCAGGTGGAGTCAAGTTCACGCGTCAGTGCTATGCGCGTAAGCCACCCACCCCGGCCCCACAGAGCCTGCAGGAAGAAGACCAAACTCCTTTTCCTCACACATGGAGCCCTCAGGCACATGCCTGACCGTGACTTGCATTTACAAATTCACACCTTCAAACTCAATTGGCAACAGTCACATTTTATCAAATTCACTGTCATACTTCAAACACACTGCGTGTTTTACTCATTAACAATTAGGTGCCGTATGCTCACACTTCTCCTGAAAATAACCGTTTTTCCCTGTGTGGCTAACGGAATTCAACATTTACGAAGTCTTAGTTTGACTGTCACATCTCCCTGATTAAGGCAACATTAGCATTTTTCTTTGCCTGTTTCCATGCCACCTTATGATGATTCTCTTAGAACACTCATCTTGTGCGCAATAAATACATGAAATGATTTAGTGTTTTTCTAAAACAAATAGATAAGTGGATTAAATATTTGATTTCAAAAGCAAAGGTTGAGTTCCATGATTAATAAGGCAAAACAGTTGAGGAAAAATGCATTCTTGATACATTTTCTCTATGTATAATCCTGTGACAAAAGTTACTTTCTTCATCTATTTTAGAATTTCCTGTTTTTGTAAATCTCTTTTCTGTGTTTCTTAGGTTCTGGAACACTATAGAAACACATTTTCCCCACAACTCAGAAAGTTATTAGACTGAGGAGAACGACTGCAAATCATTTCATAATTGCTGTGAGTGTTGACTGTAATATCACTGATTGAAAAACTTTAAAACTTGTTCGCGTTTCAAGCTTGCTAGAAAGAAATACCAGGCTATGTGTGACAAGGTTAAGGAACTATTTCACAAAATGTTTTTCTCTAAAAGACTAGGCTAAGAAAAAACATCTCCAAAAAGCAGAGGAAACTGATTACAACTTCAGATACAACAAAGCACCTTCCTGACTTTTCCCTGAATTTTAGGTATTGGAGTGAGACTTAGCATTCTGAGTTCTAAGTGCAAAGTGCAATCCACTCACCAGCTTGACAAAATGAAACGGGAATTCTTGTCACCGTCGGGTGCCTGCTGTTCTCTCAGTATCATTTCTATTCACAAATCGATGTGTTTGGGGCTTAAGTCTCCCATCCAGTTACATGCCCGGCATGGATTTGGGAGTTCACTCCACCTCTGGGGCTCAGTTCACCATCTGAAGAAGACAAAGGAAGACACAATAAGAGAGTGTGATGGTGATTCTATTTCTTCAGATGGTCTTTTCATCCTTAAAAGCTGGACAAACTAAAGATAGGAGCAATTTATTAAGTAAGCAAAAATAAGTTTTAAAATTTAGTTTCAAAATAGTGCACAGGGGCTCCCCTGGTGGCACAGTGGTTGAGAGTCCGCCTGCCGATGCCGGGGACACGGGCTCGTGCCCCGATCCGGGAAGATCCCACATGCCGTGGAGCGGCTGGGCCCGTGAGCCATGGCCGCTGAGTCTGCGCGTCCGGAGCCTGTGCTCCTCAATGGGAGAGGCCACAACAGTGAGAGGCCCGCGTACCGCAAAAAAAAAAAAAAAAAAAGCGCACAACAGAACAGGGGAGTGTTAAACGCATCTAGTAAACTAAATAGATGAATTCATAGAAGGTATGATTAGTGTAAAGGAAAGAAATTTGAATTTTCTTTAAGTAATAATTATAACATGCACAGGGAATGGTTGTATCTCTTACCAAAGGTGAGATTCATAGAAACCAAGAACTTAGTGAGATAATTATGCTCCTCATTTTACAGATGATGAAAATCAACAACAGAGAACCAGGTGCTCCAGGGTGATGTACTGGATTTATGTACAGGTGACAATGAGAGTACTTCTCATTATTTGATCCTGACTGGATTCAGGTGTATGAAATACATTCATTGGTTTAGGACCTATTGTCCACGTGTACAGATAGTGCTTAAAACACAGACGCCTGGGGACATTTATATTAACTGTAAGTTAATCTGTAAAGCAGTGATTTTGTTTTATTTCAACTTTATTGAGGTGTAATAATATAAAATTGTGAGATACTTAAGAGTGTGCATCATGGTGATCTGACATCTATATACATTGTGGATGGAATCCCCCATCTAGTTGATTAACACATCTATCACCTCACATATTTATCATTTTTTTTTCTTTTTAGTGAGACCATTTAAGCTGTACTCTCTTAGCAAATTTCAATTATATAGTGTTAACAACTAGTCACCGTGGTACACGTTAGATCCTCAGACCTTATTCATCTTACAGCTGAAAGTCTGTTCCCTTGGACCAAGGTCTCCATCCACGCCCACCTTCCTCCCACCCTGCCCCCAGTGCAACCCCAGGCAATCACTTTTGTACTCTGTTTCTATGAGTTTCAGATTTTTAAAAAATTCCGTATGTAAGTGATGCCTATAAAGTGGAGATTTTGAATGGAGTTGAAGCACTCCCCTCCAGGTGCCTTGGAATCACCCGTGTGACTTTTACAAGGACACCTGGGCCCTCGGTGGGTGGGCTCCTGCCACCTCCCACCTCCTTCCCACTTCAGTGGACACAGTTTCCCATGCAGAGTCATGGACCAAGTGAGCCAAGGTCAGTTAGAGAAGCATTAACAGAGCGACTCTGTTGTATTAGCAAAGAAAGCAATGCTGAGAATCACACGTATGTGGTCCAATTCTTTCCTCACAATTACTAGAAATTGAGGAAAGACTTCTATTATTTCTACCCAAATTATTATAGGAGCATCTTCCCAAAGCCTAATTACTGGAAATCAGACGGACACATAGACTCCCTCTGTTTTCCTATGAAAGCTTGTTTCACATTAACCCCCAAACCAGCATGTCAAGGCCTCAGAGAGCCATGGAGGCATAAAATGGGGTCTCCAGTTCCTGGTACCCCAGATTTTACCTCCCTAGGGATGCTGGAGCATGAGGGGAGGGGAGCCCCCCTGTTTATGCTGGGGTCCACAGCAAATCTCCCAGGTTCAACAGCAAAGATCCCAGAGCCACAGACCCCGGGTTTGCTGTGATGTCTGGTTCTCTGCCCCCCTCCCCCACTCTCGGCTAAGGGGTGAAATCCCCCTCCCGGAGCCACACACCCTAACCCACTCCCCTCTCTGTTAGGCTCTCGTCCCCAACAGCAACTGCTCTCTCCTCTTACTATTACACAAAAGCACCAGAGGTACCAGTGGACATAAATATTCTTCAGGAGAGAGAATGGGAGTAATTGTAGGAAAGGAGTGCTTAGTCACTGCCCAGAGCTCCAGCTCAGCCAGCCAAATGCATCCTGAGCAGAGATGAATGTCCTTTCTATCCAACTGATGTCCATTCAGCCGCAGTTGCCAAACCTGTCCCCATGTTTATCTTGGATGTCTCACTAGATTTCTCAAAAAACAGATTTATGAGGCAAACATTGCAATCTATAGTCTCTGATTTCAACTTCAGGAAATGTGAATTTCGTGATGTATGTGCACTTTTCTTCAATTCATTGTTTTATTTTCCTAAGAAATTTCTGAGGAAATACTCAAAACTCAGAATTTCTGAGGGGAATTTTGAAAGAAGTGATCAGAGGATGTATTATAAAATAAATATAAAATAATTTAAATTATTTTATGTAAATATAATTTTCTAAAGTCTCTGTTCTTCATGGCAGAAGAAAGAACACTTGATTATAAAGAAAACAATGGATTAAGCAAATGCAAATGATTTACATTCTTCAAAAATCAATCATTGTTCATTTATAATGAGGATGTTTAGAGATTATCTCTTTATATCATATTTCTGATCGATTTCATGAACATGTCATGACATATTTTCTGTCATAATATTCCCAAAACTCTTATTAGTTTTAGTATTGCTTTCTTTCACTGCTATAAGTACCGATTTGATTTGCAGATTCAACCTTAAAGGTGACTGAATTTGCAAAACAGAAAATGAAAACACTTCTCTGACCCACACACTAAGTCTGCAATTATAGCAGACTCTGGAGAGGCCACAGTATTTGCAGTAATATATAAAGTTTTGGTTTAAGCCTTATGTTTAGTTTGCGTGAGAGAAAAGCAATACTGCTGTTTCTGTAACGGTGTTAAAGTCAAATTTCAAAAATTATATTAATAAACAACTCACTTGGCAAATACAGTAAGATACCATTTATTAAACTTTAATTTCATATTATCCTCATGCTTTGTGTTATTAGTAGATGTTAATATTTCTGGCTTTTTTAGTGTAAAAATCCCCTGCAGATGGGTTTCTTCATGGGCTGGATTTAGGGTTCATCTGATGTACTTTGTTGATTGTAACCAGATAAGAGAACCGATCTTTGTTTTTACCTTTTTACCTCTCCATTCTTAATTTTCCAGAGTACAAGTGAAACTAAAAGTTGACTTTGCAGTATATCTATGTCAATTCTAATGTGACTCCACTCGTTAAACATTCCCCAATTTTCTCATAGTGTCCCAGTGTGTCACCACTTTCCCTTTCTTCAATCTGTGTCTAGTAATTTAAGAATAAATTTTAACTATGAAATACTTTAAAACCAACCAAAAGGAAAGAGGATGATATGATGGATATCCAACTAAGCATCCCCCAACTTGAAAATTATCAATCTTGCTTCTTTTACACCCTCCATCTCTACCCATGTCCTGGCTCCACATTGGATTATATATAGTTTTTCAGTCGAGATATAATTAAAATACAATAAAAGGATTTTAAGTGTTCATATTGATATGTTTTTTGACAATGGCATTGCCTGTGAAAAAGCCCCCCCACCCGCCGCCAAACAGGACTATGGCGTATTTGCATCCCTCTGGAAAGTCCCCTTGTGCCCCTTCAAGATCAAACCCCTCCTCACATCGGGCCACCAAGTCTCCACTTCTCTCACCGTAAATAAGCTTCGGCTGTGCCGGACTTCGTGTCAGTGGGACTCACAGTATTATTTTTGACCCATGTGGATGAGTGTGTCATGAGATTGCTCATTTCTACCACAAAGTAACATTCTGTTAAATGAATGTGTCACACTGTGCTTATCAATCAATCTGCTGTTAATGGAGCTTGGGTCGTTTCACCTTTGGGGTTTTTATCAACAAGGCTGCTGCAAAGATTCTTGTGTAAGTACTTTGTGGACATATTTTTTTGCCCCGTTTCTCTTGGTTAAACACCTGGGAGTGATGATGCTCTGTCCAAAGGCACGGGCGTGTTTAAGTCAATGAGAAACCACCACGTGCCCTGCACTTTGCTTCTCAAACTCGATGCTGAGGCTGCCACGTGGGTCCATGTGGGTGGTGTCTGTTGTTGCTTTGTTTTACTATATTGGTGAGTGAACAGCAGTTTCAGTTTACATTTCCCCAAGATCTGCCTACCCCATGGTCCCACAGATACTCTCTTATGTTTCCTTCTAGATGCACTATGGTACATGTTAGTTGGATGACAGACCTAAGTGTAAGAGCTACAACTGCAAAATTCATAGATGAAGACATAGGAGTAAATCTTCGTGACCACTTTACATGCACAAGGATGACTAAAATAAGAAAGACAGACAATAATAAATGTTGGAGAGAACGTGGAGAATGTATAAATACATATATTGCATCTGATTGGGAACCAGTATGATATTTTCTCCAAATGATAAACATAGAGCTGCCACAGGCCCAGCAATCCCACTCCTAGGTACACACCCAAGGGAATGAAAAGATGCATCCAGACAAAAACTTGGAAACAGATATTCCCAGCACCATTATTCCTAATAGTCAAAAGGTGAAAGCAATGTAAATGTTCATCCACCATCACATGATGAATGAATAAACAGAATGTGCCCATCCATACAATGAAATATGACTCAGCAGTAAAAACGAATGAAGCAGGTCTCCATGCTACAACATGGATAAACTTTGCAGACATCATGCCACGTGAAAGAAGCTGGTCCCCAAATACCAGGTGTTCTATTACCGTGCTTATGTGCAATAGCCAGCATAGACATATCCACATGGACACCCTGTGTCTTAGTGTTTGCCTGGGGTTGGGAGAAGGGGGGCAGAGGAAAGGAAACGGGAATTACTGCTAATGGGTATTATGTTTGCTCCTGAGGATATGAAAATATTCTAAAATTAGCTTGTTTTGAGGGTACCACCGACCTGTACTCTTTTAATGGGCAAATGTTTTGTGTACATGAAATCTGTCTCAATAAGGCTGTAGAAAACCAAAACAAAACAAACTTTGGATGAGATTACTGCCATATTAGGCACTGTGAAAAATTCAAGACACAGCAATAAAATTGTCTGAAAAAATATGCAGGAAGAGAATAAAACAAAATAATTAGCTCATCAGAGAGCTGTGGAATAAACACCAATGGCTGAGCAGATTTACTGGTGTTCTGAAAAAATATGCAGGAAGAGAATAAAACAAAATAATTAGCTCATCAGAGAGCTGTGGAATAAACACCAATGGCTGAGCAGATATGTTACTGGTGTCCCTGAAGGAGGAGGGGAGAGGAAAGAGTGGGAAAGTATCTGAAGAAATAATGGCCATTTCTTTTTCAGATTTGATAAATTCTATAAAACACACAAACTCAAGAAGATCAACAACCTCCAAGCACAAGCATATAAAATAAATCACACACCTAAGGCCTATCGTAAGCTAACTGCTTAAAACCAGTAATTTAGAGAAAATTTTAATTGTGGTGAAAAAAAAAAAGACCAGAGGAGCAGAGATAAAGATGCAGCATGTTTCCTATCCGCTCTGATGTAGGTGAGGACAGAGGAGGGGTCTAGCCGTGCGGCCACCGCGTGGAGACCACCTGTTACACAGCCGGTCAGGCCAGTGGCTGCGAGGGTTACTGGCCATTGTAGGGCCATCACGTCCGTTCCAAAGAACTGAGGGATCCTGAGCCGAACACTGGTCAGCCTTCAAGAAATTACTGTTTGGGAACAGAGGATTATAGGCTGTGTCTATACACATTACACACATATGGAAAAATAATTCAGAGTATAAACATTCTTATTTGCATTGAACTTTTTAGGAAAATTGGGTAATATAAAAAATAAAGAGATACATTTACGTCACTCACAGCCCCATTTTATAGGACAGTCCACATTCATATTTTCATACTTTTTTTTACTTTTTAATATGTGCATATTGACGTAGAGACACCTGTTTAAAACAATCCCAATTAAATAGCATTTCATGCATATTATATAATACAATTTAGATCAGCTTGAAGATCTGCTGTCAAATAGTATATTCCATAAAATTGATCACTGAAAGTATGAAATAAATGGAGAATACAAACAGGAAACAAAACATGCCAACCAATATGAACAGGATAATAAATTATGAACAACAGTTATGATAAGGGAGATATCGACATGCATTCTAATTTAATTCGCACAACCTAGAACTTCCAAAATACAGTCTGTGAAATAAACCTCAGTCCATAACATTCCAGCATTTACAGCTCAAACAAAGAGTTCTTACCACTGATCCTAATTTTTCACTACATGACATACGTAACAGAGGAACCCCAATGTGAACGAATGACGGTAGAAGGGCAAAAGAAAAATGAAAGAAATCAAAGGAAAACATCTTCGCTTTTCACATCTGCCTCTCTCAGCTGCAAAAACTTCCACGTTGCCCAAAAGATCTCTTCTTGCTAATTCACACTTAACTTGAGGGAAAGTTTTCTGTTGATTCTGATGTATAGGAAAGTTTAAAGCAAAGATTCTCAAACTTGGAATAAAAAAAAATCTCAGGCCTATGCCCAGCATGCCTGAAGAAATCCTTTAGTAAAATGTGCATTTCCAAATCAGTTTGAACATTACCATTTTGTATTTTACATTTGAGATTTTTATACTTTAAGTGCACTTCACATACCAGCAAAGTTTTTCTTTTGTTTATTTTCAGCTGATATCCCCTAGCAAAACTTCTATGCAATTCTATAAATGGCATTCTAAATTATCCAGAGCAGCCCTGAAATGTGGAAGCCAGAGAAGCGTCTGGCACGATGATAAAAGGCTCCTCGGTATTCAGAAAGCTTCTGCCCGTCAGGGGATTCTGCTGATGTGTCTTGAGACTGAAGTATGAAACCTTGTCTCGCTTGCCTCTTTGATTCCACGGTCACATGTCCTTTAGACAAAGGTATGAAGGCATTGGTCCTGCACAGTCTGGGTCTGTAAATGCAAACCTGAGATTCAAACACCCTGCAGTCAGCTTCACATTCATTTTATTTTGTATTCTAACTGGTTGATGTTGATTTTCCCTCTTTAGGATCAGATGATCGAGTTGAAGTTGGAGGAAATGTCTTAAGTGTGTTTACAGAATTCACACAGATTTGGAAAGCAGTGCCCAAAGCTAAAGAGAGAGTAACTTCTCCCAGAGGCAGGATGGCGGTTTGGTGGGATTTGCTCTGTGATGCAGAGCACGGAGCTGTACATGGAGCTCGGATCCTTGGCACATTCAGGACTTTCTGGGCACGTTTTCGGGAATCCAGAGAGAGGAGGCTCTTGAGTGGCTGTCTCAGGACTGGAACAGGAGACAAGTGTGGGTGACGAGTGAACCAGTGAGGACAGCAAGGGTACCTTGGAGAAGAAGCGGGCCCTGAACCTCACCGATGTCACACCCCCACGGTTTAGTCCTCAGATGTCTGAACTCAACGCGGTGCCAGGTGGTCTACCGAGACCTGACTTTCACGACGTGGCCAGCAGCCCCTCTGATCTGGGCTCCGGCAGTTTTTACCTGCACCATCAGACACACATTGTCATTCGGGTCCCCCCAGAAGGGCGAGAGGATCCAACAGCAGCAATTATAGCTTGGTAGTGACTTCCGTGCACACACGATCAGTCCAGACTCACCATGTGGTCACGCCCAACTCCAGGTCCTGCAGGGAGAGTCGTCCTCTCTGTACCCAGAACTAGAGGAGAAACGATGGAGGTGGACACAGCAACCCGTCCCTCAGCACCCACTCCTACCCCTACTCTGTTGGGACAGTACACCCCGCCATTCAGAGCTTTAATTCCCTAAATTCCAAGGCCCAGTGGTGTACAACCTCATAGCTCAGTAAGATGGAGAAGACAAGGTAGATTGTTCTTTTTTTTTTTTTAACGGCAGTGTTTCATTTTATTTTTGGCCGCATCAGGCAGCATGTGGGATCTTAGTTCCCTGACCAGGGATGCTTCCTGTATGGCCATTCTCCAGAGTGTAATGCAGATGTTTCCGCTTTTACAATGTGGCTTGTAAAGTCTTACCTCTGCAGTGATGGGTAGAAAAGCAAGGGTAAAATCTTCTGAACTTGCTAAAATGGGAATCTTCAATAACCACAATATATACACCAGGAAAGTTATGTTCTTCTGTTTATTTTAACACCAGGCAGGACACACTTGGTCCCCACACTTTCAGC
>NW_006797999.1:808918-817374 GCF_000442215.2 Lipotes vexillifer | reverse complement strand
ATGCTGATATGTAGTTGGGGCATCAGCAGGACACAAGCTGAAATATGTAACAGATAAGACTGAGTATTCACCGTATGTGAGGATTTATTATATTTCTTTGCATTTAGCTATTTAGTTTAGACAGTACAATATTTGAGTGTAGAATTGCTTATAGAATTATAAAATTTTCACATTGGAGGGAACATTAGAAGTTATGTCATCCATTTCTCTCTCGGAACAGAGAAAGAATGTGAGTCCTCGGAAAGTTCCATGACTGGACCAAGACTACACGGTCAGCTAGTGAAAAAGGCAGGTTTAAATGCAGGACCTCCCAGTGGCTGTGGCCATGGCAGGTGGGGATGAGGTCAGGGCTGCATCTTCGTTACAGGTCACAGCTTCTGGGTACTCAGAGAGTCCAGGTCACAGTTATGGTTCTTCCACCTGCTGTCCCAGAAAGGGCAAGTTCTCGGGCTCTGTCCTCACACTTTATCCTCTTTAAAAAACAGGTTTGTAGGGCTTCCCTGGTGGCGCAGTGGTTGAGGGTCTGCCTGCCGATGCGGGGGGCACGGGTTCGTGCCCCGGTCTGGGAGGATCCCGTGTATCGCGGAGCGGCTGGGCCCATGGGCCGTGGCCACTGGGCCTGCACGTCCGGAGCCCGTGCTCCGCAGCGGGAGAGGCCACAACATGAGAGGCCTGCGTACTGCAAAAAATAAAAATAAAAAATAAATAAAAAAATAAAAGAAAACAGGTTTGTACAAAATTATTTAATTCCTTTCTAGTTATAAAATTGAATAGTTCTAAGACACGCTCTAAACTGCTCCATAGAGGCCAAGAATGATTGATGGTCTTGAATGGAAAGAAGCAGCAAGCTTTGGGTACAGACTGGTAGGCTGCCTATCCACCTGGAAGTGGGCAATTTTTGTCATATTTTGAGAACAAATATGTTTGTCTGGGACATTTCATTGGCAATCTATGAATTAGTTACAGGATTTTACCAAGTGCCTTCTATGTTATCTATCAAAATAAAATTTCACTAATTTTCCTTCTCATGTTCTTGGCAGAATTTGAAAGGTAAACTGCAGCTATTAAAAATGTTAATTTCATTTGCGGTTTTGAGGATGGCCAAGTCACAAGTTTTATTTCATTGGAACACAACTGTTAAGCAAAGGCAACCAAGTGCAGTCCCGGCTTAAGCACTCTGGACTGTCAAAAGGGCATCACACAGGGCTTCCCTGGGGGCGCAGTGGTTGAGAGTCCGCCTGCCGATGCAGGGGACACGGGTTTGTGCCCTGGTCCAGGAAGATCCCACATGCCGCGGAGCGGCTGGGCCTGAGAGCCATGGCCGCTGAGCCTGCGCGTCCGGAGCCTGTGCTCTGCAACGGGAGAGGTCACAACAGCTAGAGGCCCGTGTACCGCAAAAACAAACAAAAAAAAGGGCATCAGACAAATCCAGGACCACGAGATTTGGTATCCAGGAGAGTCTTGTGAAAGCACGGGAACAAACTACAGTTACAACGTTTATACATACCCCCAAATTATAAAATATGGCTTCCACACCGGAACTATATAATTTGCCAAAAAATCCAGATCATAATGAAATAAAGGCATATAAAACTTTACCTCACACTAAAAGGATTTTTTGAACATGGATGACTCATAATTTGGGCAGATTCTTTACTTTTCCAGTGAATATCGTGTTCATTCCCTTTCCTGTACTTTCTTTTTACTGGAATAGAAAACGGTTGGTTGTGTTTTCCTCCATTTCCTTCTCACCTCCTTGGAAGGCCAGCTAACAGGGGAGACTTTGATTTCTTACTGAGTCCCGAAATTCTCCTGGTATAGTATAACAACACATTACGCTATGCAGACTCCACCACTTGCTTGCAGTGAAGGACTGGGAGGGAAGCTGTTTCCACCCTGGCCTGAAAACACTTCCCTCCACCAGGTCCTTTCTGCACAGGCCACCATCCCAGGCCCACTCTAGCCTCAGAGTTTGGCTCCCTCTCTAGATCAAACATTTTTATTTGTTTATTAGAATTTGTTACCTTTTTAGGACACTAGCTTTATCTTAATTTCCCCCTTTAACCATATCTAATAGGGTGAGTCTTGAAAAATAACAACATTTGTCAATGTTAGAGGGAATTTTCAGTTTTTGATTATTCATCTAATCCCAAAGAGTTGATAATCCTTAAAGCATCACTATTTGAATTTGAAATAAATCCATTTTGTTGTGCTGCTAACTCTGCCCTACTAATTACTTTTTATCAAAGCTAATATTTACATTAGTTTGCATTCCCTAGGCACTTGCTAATTAATTCTGGGTTATGTGAATTTGATTAGCAATTTAAAACTGTCGGATAGCGATGCAAACACCAATGCTGCTACATTAAGTTGATTTTAATTTTTCATGCTTTAAATTTCTCTCTCTTGACTTCTACTTGGAGGAGGGTTTAGTAGAAACACCTTTTCCTATTTCTCCCTCTAAGTCCAACCATGGATTTGAAATAAGAAGCAAATATCAGAAGAGTGTGCAGGGTAGAAAGAAGAGAAGTCACACTGGTCTGGGGCCTTAGGACCCAAGGAATGACATGGTGGTAAGTTTCCTGGGCCTTCTTTTGCCTTATTTAATCCTGAGTTGGAGTCGGAGAAATACCGATGGGAATGAAGAAAAGAAACCCCAACATAAAGCTGTTCTCTCTGGCCTTAGAAATGGGAAAGCCCAGCTGGACAAAAAGCTTTTAGATCGTAACTTCTATACTCCAGCCAAACACCACAGGAAAAATGGTGCCCTGCTACCACCCAGAGCAGAAAAAACCAAGTCACCCTCTGAATTTCCACTCTCTTGAGGCACCCCAAACCCTTGTGGGTCCCCGTAGGGCACATGGGTGCAGTTCTGAGGCACACCTGCCAGCCAGAGTGTCCCTGCTACCTGCAGGAAGGAGGACCCCATGCACACACCATTGGTGTAAAGGCAGGCTGCGGGGGGAGCCAGACTTCTATCCTCACTGGTCAGTCATGAGGCGGCACCCTCCTAGTCTCCAGCTAGATGGCGTTGCAGAAAGCCAGCTGAAGCAGAAGGTTTCAATAGGATCCAAACTTGCATAAAACAACACAAAAATGTCCAGATTTCAAGTGAAAGTCACATGTCATACAAGAAAGAGAAAGTCTCAAACTGAATGAATAGGACAATCAATCAAGAGTCAGATGTGTCAACAGTGAGGTGACCAGTGTTAGCATTATATGATACTTTAAGGCAGCCGCCCTCAAAATGCTTCAGTGGGTGACACAAACAAACTGGAAACAAATGAAAAAATAAAACATCTCAGATATGAAAAAAGAACCAAAGGAAAAGTTTAGAACTAAAAAAATCAACAACCAAAAAATAAAAAAGTTCAGTAGGCGGGCTCCTTAGAAGGAGCGAGGGACAGAGGAGGCGGCCAGTGAGCTTGGGTCTGGACCAACAGGAAGTCTCCAGCATGAGTGCCAGAGACCGAACAAAGGACCTGTAGACTGCAACAAAAGGCCTAATGCTCATGTCATCTGGTTATATTTTACTGCAAATATACTGTACATCACTGTGCTGTGCTTTTGTGTCATGCATGAATTTGCTATAAGAATTCTAACTGCAGTCATGATATAATATGATATAATGTGAGCTACCATTAATCGAGCACTTGCTATATGCCAGGCCCCTCAAAAGGCATCTGCCATATTTCTTCACGTACTTGAAAAGCATAGTTGGGGCTGAGTTTCAGGTGTCCTGACCCCGGGATCTCTCAAGCTGCTCTTTTTGCTCCACGGTTCCCATCATGCAGTGTTATCACTGCTGCACGTAAACAAATGGAAATGTCCGGAATAGATAGCGTTTTACTATCTTTGGAATCTTACAGTGGTTGGAATATAATAGGGGCTCACAAGTCTCCTTTGAATGTTGTTGAATTGCATCAAAACATACGGGTTCAGCCAAACACCAGGATGGCTAGTGGAAGACATCCCAATGTTGTCATGAATCTGGGTGTATTTACATATTGTAAATGAGATATTAAAGGGGCTTGGCTGGGCCACAGGATTCACAGAGGCACAATTAATTTGGTGGTTAATATTTAGAAGTGACCCTAGAGATCGGTATCTATTTTTACTCCATAGCACAAAAATTCGTGAGCACAAAGGAATAAAATCAGCTGCTATTTGTGCAGAATCAAGCACCTGTGTACTTCTGTGTATGGGTCAGGAACTCGTATTACTGATGTCATCAGCATTGCTTTTCCCTCTGTAGTAGATATTCTGGCTGCCTGAGTACAGTAATTATGTTTTATTTATCTTAGTATCTGCCGGGCATGACATGATAGCTATTTGTTGAATGGATGGGTGAATAAATAGAATGAAAAATTTGTAAATGCCTAGTTTCTGTTTATTTCTCTGCATTTTCAAAACGGAGGAAAGGAACACTAATGTATGGCAACATGTCCCATATTGTTAAAATAATGCCATTAAAAAAGTGTGAAATGCTGTGACTAAAACTCACATCAAAAATGAATGAGAGGGCTTCCCTGGTGGTGCAGTGGTTGGGAGTCCACCTGCCAATGCAGGGGACACAGGTTCGAGCCCTAGTCTGGGAGGATCCCACATGCCGTGGAGCAGCTGGGCCCGTGAGCCACAACTACTGAGCCTGCGCGTCTGGAGCCTGAGCTCTGCAACAACGGAGGCCACGACAGTGAGAGGCCCGCACACCGTGATGAAGAGTGGCCCCCGCTCGCCACAACTAGAGAAAGCCCTCGCGCAGAAGCGAGGACCCAGCACAGCCAAAAATAAATAAATAAATTAAAAAAAAATGAATGAGAAACAGATGCTAAAAATAAAAAGTAGCATGGGCAATTTCAATGGTGAACACAAGGTCCATCTTTCAAGGTTTTAAATGGACTTAAAAAATTATCAAGGATGAGATTAAAGAAACCTCATAAACACGAAATTTAAAAAAAGACACGAAAAATAAAATGCCCAACTCTCAGGCTAACAATCATTAGTCAGGTAGTATTAATCATGGAGCAAGCTGCCAATCCGTGCTCTGGTTCACTGCCCCTTTCTCCATTCTGTGTGTGATGGTTACTTGTACGCGTCAACCTGACTGTGCTGAGAGATACCCTATATATATATATATATATATATATATATATACACGTTACACTTGAGCAGTTCTTAAAGTCCTAAATAAGTTGAATTAGCAGGTGGCTCAGAGTCTCATGGCATTGATTTCTGTTACATTGCTGTTTTTTCTCAACGGGCACCAATGATTTATGAATACTTTGCTGTGAGCAGTTGATTGTGTGTGGGGGGGAAATATTCAGGCTTGTTTTACTGATGATTATTCACACTGTCCTGGTAGCAGCCACCAGCAAGGAACAGAGCGCTGTAAGACTAGCATTCCACTAACAAGAAGAAGGGGTGTGGTGAGTAGAAACATACCTATTACACAAAATTTTGAAAATAAAAACAAAAATAAACAAATGGGACCTAATGAAACTTAAAAGCTTTTGCACAGCAAAGGAAACCATAAACAAGAAGAAAAGACAACTCTCAGAATGTGAGCAAATATTTGCAAATGAAGCAACTGACAAAGGATTAATCTCCAAACAGCTCATGCAGATCAATATCAAAAAAACAAACAACCCAATCAAAAAATGGGTCAAAGACCCAAATAGACATTTCTCCAAAGAAGACGTACAGATGGCCAAGAGGCACAAAAAAAGATGCTCAACATCACCAATTCTTAGAGAAATGCAAATCAAAACTACAATGAGGTATCACCTCACACCAGTCAGAGTGGCCATCATCACAAAATCTACAAACAAATGCTGGAGAGGGTGTGGAGAAAAGGGAACCCTCTTGCACTGTCAGTGGGAATGTAAATTGATACAGCCACTATGGAGGACAGTACAGAGGTTCCTTAAAAAACTAAAAATAGAACTACCATACAACCCAGCAATCCCACTACTGGGCATATACCCAGAGAAAACCATAATTCAAAAAGACACATGCACCCCAATGCTCACTGCAGCACTATTTACAATAGCCAGGTCGTGGAAGCAACCTAAATGCCCATCGACAGACGAATGGATAAAGAAGATGTGGTGCATATATAAAATGGAATATTACTCAGCCATAAAAAGGAACAAAATTGGGTCATTTGTAGTGAGGTGGACAGACCTAGAGTCTGTCATACAGAGTGAAATAAGTCAAAAAGAGAAAAACAAATATCATATATTAATGCATATGTGTTGAATCTAGAAAAATGGTACAGATGAAACTATTTGTGGGGCAGGAATAGAGACGCAGACGTAGAGAACGGCTATGTGGACACAGCGGGGAAGGGAGGGTGGGATGAACTGGAAGATTAGGATTATCATATATACACTACCATGTGCAAAATAGCTAGCTAGTGGGAACCTGCTGTATAGCACAGGGAGCTCAGCTTGGTGCTCTGTGATGACCTAGATGGGTGGGATGGGCAGGGGGAGGGAGGTCCAAGAGGGAGGGGATATATGTATACATATAACTGATTCACTTCACTGCACAGCAGAAACTAATACAAGAACTATACTCCAATAAAAAAACAATAAATAAAAGACATATAAGCAATAAATGCTTATCATTAAACAATCAATCAATCAATCAATCTTGCTTTCCCCTTTTTCCAGATACAGAGATGCCCAGAGGTAGGAATCTTGTTTGAATTATGGTTTAGCCAAATAGTCAATGACTCAGGAAGACTAAATTGGAGAACTGGCGGAAAAAAATATGGCCAAGAGGCACATGGGATGTATTATGCCATTTAAATGCTCAAGAAGGACACCAACTTCAATGAGATATTAAGTAATCAGGGGGCTCATCCTGCCCATTCCACTGAGGTCAGTTCTCTGTTTCCCCAGCCACAACAGTGTTTGCTCATGGTGTTCAGGTGCAAACTGCTCGTACCTGTGGAGAAGTGGAGTCTACACTGGTTCAACAACACAGACTCCCCAGCAAGACTGAGCAGATCACTGCCATGGTCAACAGGAGTAGAGACGTGGCCAACAGCAGAGGCCGATGCTATGGCATCATGGCTTGGGGAGATCACCTATCCACCTGGTGGCAGGCTGATCCCACTGGATGTATTTTGTGAAGGAGGCATAACACTTTTTCATCACCGGAATAGACATCTTTTCTAGATATAGCTACGATTTTCTGTTTGCAATGCTGCTCCCTTACAGAATGCCCTTTTCACGTCATGGTAACACACACACAATACTCCCTACCCTGGAGCTCATCTTGGAGACAGAGGAATTGGACAGTGATCTTACACCCATGGAATTCGTTTGTTTTCCAGTGTTTATAACCCAGGAGTGGCTGGCTTTACAGAAAGAGGGCGAGGTTGTGGAGATTCAGCTGTGGGACCAGCTGACTAATAACACATGGGAAAGCTGATATACAGTTCTATGGGCTTTGGCATATACTCTGAATCAGAAACCATCACTTTCTCCCTCAGCCAAAATATGAAGGTCATTATCAGGAAGCAAAAACGAGAGTGGCTTCTCCTACTGTGAAACCTAAGAATCTATTTTCATATTTTGTCTTTCAGATGCCCACAATTTTCGGTTCTGTTTATTTGGAAGTCTTGGTTTTCAAAGGAGAAATACATGCACAAGGAGGCACAATGATGGTTTCCATTGCACTTTATGCTAAGATTATCACCTGCCTCAAGTGCACTAAACCAACAGGCAAAAAAGGTGCTACAGTCGCCTCCCCTTATCCAGGGGCGATACATTCCAAGACCCCCAGTGGGTGCCAGAAACCACAGATAAGACTGAACTCTAGCATATCCGTGTTGTTTTCTACACACACATATCTATGATAAAGCTTACTGTATAAGTTAGGCACATTAAGAGATTAACAATAATAGTTAAATAGAACAATTATAACAATATATTGTAATGAAAGTTACGTGAATGTTGCCTCTCTCTCAAGATAGCTTATTGTACAAATTTAATGCATTTTCCGTCTTAACTAAGCACTTCTCACGTACCGTGGCTGTAACTTTTGCAGTTTGAGGTGTGGCAGCAAAACTAGCATGAATTTCTTTTTCCTTCTCCATCATTTCACAGATAGACAATTTGTTCTCACTGTAGATCTCAGCAGCTTCAGAATACAATTTTTTTCTTTCCTTATTAAGTCCAGAACTTTCACCTTTTCACTTGAAGAAGCTGTAGGGCTTCTCTTTGGCGTACTGGAATTGCCAGCATCACTCTTCTTGTGCTCCGGGGCCATTATTCAGTAAAATTAGGGTCACTTGAGCACAAGCACTGCCCCATGGGTGACAGTCCATCTGGTAACTGAGCAGCTACTAAGTGACAAAGGTGAAGGACATGGATCTAGTAACCGATTGGACATTTTTTCTCTCCCTTTGGAGGACGGGATAAACAAGCGGTAACTGTACCGCTCTT
>NW_006797999.1:763872-808908 GCF_000442215.2 Lipotes vexillifer | reverse complement strand
CTGTCCCGCTCTTCATCCTCCAACTATTCAGGGTAGATATCACTCACTATCCCACTTTTAACTATGAGTTATTTTAAAGTTAGCAAGGCAAAGTGATCTGTCCAAAATCAAAGAAAGGATTTCAACCCAGGACTTCACAGCCAACTGTCTTTCCACCAAAACAAACATTCGCTTTGCAGTCTTCCCTCTACACAATCCCAAGGCATCTGAGAAGTTAATACCCCAGCAAGAATGTCTCAACGTGCCATCATCAGGAAGAAAGCAATTAGAATAAACAAGTAATTCAGCACAGCACAGGGAAAGGAGGGCAGTGCTGACTGGGGGGCCTTCATCTGAGTCACGCCATCTTCACTTAGGGCTGTGCCTTGGACATCATGCTTCTTTATTGCCTTACATCATGGAATTGCTAAAAAATTAGCATTACATACAGTGAGCATGTCCATACTTAACGTGATCTCTTTCACAAAATGGAAAATTCGATGCAGAACAAAATAATAAAATGTATGTTTTACTTTAAATATTCATGAAAGATAAAAAATAAATGTCTGCAAAATATACTATCACTTAGGTATACAAGCATAGCTAGCGAATTACACACTGGGGGTGGAGTCTTTCCCAACTGTAGCTGCTTTCTTCCTTCTGCCTTCCCCAGAGACCACCTTACCGCGAATTTTGTGTTAATTGTCCTACCATACCCATTTACAGTTATTTCTCCTTACAATTTATTTTGCTTAGTTTTGTTTATTTTTGAATGTTATGTAAATGGACTCCACCTGGCTGTTGTTTTTCTGTGGCTCACTTGTCTCAGTGCTGGGAGGCACATCCATGCCGACACCTGGACCCACAGCACACCCATTTTCCCTGTGGGCTTCCATTCTGTGGCTGGACCAGAGCTGACTATTTGTTGCAAGAGTTACAGTTGTTTCCAATGGGGGGACATTATGAACGATGATCCTATAAGCATTCTTAGATGTGTCTTCTGGCATGGATTTGAGAGAGTTTCTGCAGGAACGATACTCTGAAGTAGAATGGCTATGTGGCAGGTAATACATATGCTCAAATTTACCAAGAAGAACCAAGTCATCTTCCAAAGCGACCATGCCAATTTCAGCTTCCTAGCAGTGAATAAGAATTGTATTTGTTCTGCCTCCTCCTCAGTGTTAGGTATTGGCCAACCTTTAAAGTTGTGCCTGTAGTCTGAAATGGTATCTCACTTTGGCTTCAATCTGCGTATCTCTAATATTATCAGGTTGAGCATTTTTCACAGGTTTAGGGATCAAATATAATTAATCCTCAGTGACACACCTGTTTCTTTTTTTTTTCTCCTTATGGACGGTTTACATGCCTACATGATAACTTGGAGTGTTTCTGTATTGTGGATATTAATCAATGTAGGCTACACCTTTCCCTGTTTGTGGCTTGTCTTTGTCTATTTCATTTACTTTAAAGTTAAGAACTTCATCATACAGATATTCTAAAGGTGATTCTTTCCCACGTTTAAGTATTGAATCCACCTCAAGTCGTGTGTGTGTGTGTGTGTGTGTGTGTGTGTGTGTGAGAATGGGATGAATCCAGTTTGATATATTTTCCATATGAGTAACCAGTTTGCACCGCTTTTGAACAGCCCAGCTTTTCCTACTAAGCTCGAGTACATCTGTCAGTCAGACCCGTACATTTCATTTACACACAGGCTTCATCCTTATTCTCTTCTGCTCATTTACTTTCGGAAACTTAGATCAACTGAATCTTGGTTTAAAAAAGAACTTATTTTTTAGAGCAGTTTTAGGCTCATAACAAAATTGAGAAGAAGGTAAAGAAAGCCCTGCCCCAGCCTCCCACATTATGAACGTGCCCCTCCCCCAGGCTGGATGGGACATTTGTTACAATCGATGGACCTAAACGGATGCAGCATCACCACCCAGAACCCACGGTTTACAGCAAGGTGCACTCTTGGCATTGTACATCCTGTGGATTTGGAAAAATGTATAATGACAGGTATCCATCAATACAGTGTCATGCAGAGTCGTTTCACTGCCCGAAAAATCCTCTGTGCGCCACCTGGTCCTCCCTCCCGGCTTCCAACTCCTGGCAACCACTGATCTTCTTACTGTCTCTGTAGTTCTGCCTTTTCCAGAATGTCATATAGTTGGAATCGTACAGTATGTAGTCTTTTCAGATTGGCTTCTTTAACTTAGTGATATGCATTGAAGGTTCCTCCTTGTCTTTCCATGGTTCGGTAGCTCATTTCTTTTTATTGCTAAATAATATTCCACCCTCTGGATGGACCACAGTTTATTTATCCATTTACCTACTGAAGGATATCTTGGTTGCTTCCAAGTTTTCGGTAATTATGATAAAGCTGCTATAAACATGCATGTGCAAGTTTCAGTGTAGACATTAAGTTTTCAACTCCTTTGGGTAAATACCAAGGAGCATGACTGCTGGATCACAGGTTAAGAGGATGCTTAATTTTTTTTTTTTTGGCAGTACGCAGGCCTCTCAGTGCGTGGCCTCTCCCGTTGTGGAGCACGGGCTCCGGACGCGCAGGCTCAGCAGCCATGGCTCACGGGCCCAGCCACTCCACGGCATGTGGGGTCTTCCCGGACCGGGGCACGAAGCCGTGTCCCATGCATCGGCAGGCGGACTCTCAACCACTGCGCCACCAGGGAAGCCCAAGAAGATGTTTAATTTTATAAGAAACTGCCCAACCACCTTCCAAAGTGGCTGCACCGTTTTGCATTCCCACCAGCAGTGATGAGAGTGCCTGCTGCCCCACAACCTCAGGATTCCAAGACCCCTCAAGTGGAAGCTTACCTGGGCCCTCGTCCCTGTTTTCACTTTATTTGAGGCCCTCTATTTGCCTTAGTGTTATGCTGTTTTAGCAACACTTCTAAATCAATCATTCCATCGATCAATATTATCCAGTGAGTTCTTTGTTTCAGTTGGGGTAATGCAGAGGATGTAATATGGCCTATGGCCAAAAACTGAAGTCCTCTCCTTTATTCCATAAATCGTATCTTTTATATATGGGCTACATTGAGATGAATACTTCATTCCACGATACAATTCAGTCTACATATTGTTAAAGTAAACCTACACCACAGTCTCTTCCCCCTTTTACTTACTCTCCCTCATGGAGAATATGCTCACGGACCACACTTCCACTGCCTGTGGATTGCTAACGATGTCATCAGTAATCTAATCTTCTGTGTTGATTGTTATAAAGCCCATTTGCTCCTTCTATGATAAATACAGTCATGGATGTTTTGAAAGATTAAGCGTGCATCCATCAGACCCTACCCTTTTCCTAATGAGAAGGCATTCTTGTTCTTTTTCCTCGACGTTTATTAACTTTCGAGTTTGGACATATAATCACCATTGAGTTTTTCACAGTATAACCTCTCTCTCACTACGGAAAAAAAAATGAAAATGAGAGTAAACACCTCTTTGGAAAGTTTTACTTTTTCAGAGAAAAGGCAATACATACATTCCGTTGTGTTCTTCTCACAAACTAAATAATGGCATTATTGGAAACCTCTGAAAGACTGGGGGTAAAGACGACTTTTAGATCTGAAGGTACGCAGGCTTTCTAGCTGATAAAGGGACCTGTGTGCTCACCCTGACAAAAGGAAGAAGGAGACACAGTTTAGTGACAATTTCCGGGTACATAAAAGGGTTTGCTGCTCAGTGGAGACTCACTCATCACGATTTCTTTGAAAACGGAGCTGAAGAAGCGGATCTAAGAGGAATCTGGATGAGATGAACAGGCTTCAGGGCGGACACAGCCACACGCAACTGACTCTCTTCCTTTCCTGGGGTCTGAATATGGACCGATCGCACGGACTTTATGTGCTGATAAAAGCCATGGTCTGATTCTTTGTATCTTTTCTTCTTCCAGAGGGACCAAGGCACAGATGGAGTCCTGCCAGCACCTTATGTTCCCTCTGACCCTTTGTATTAAATCTACTGGGCCCTGCAGGTGGTGGCAGCCTGAAGTTCAGGCTGTGAAGTGGGTGCGTGGTGGGTGCCTCTGGTTTCCTTCTCTAACTAGTCCTGTGATTGCAGGCAGCAGCACAAGAGTCTCCCCAACTGCAAAGCAACAGGTGCTGAAGGGCTTCCTAATCTAATAGGAGACTTGTGGGCCAAATACTGCCAGCCAGATTCAAGGGGCAGCCTGTACGAGATTCCCTCCCATCCCAAACTGCTTTTTCCTAATTTACTGAAACAAACACATCAGTTTAAACAGGTAGGTCCTAATTACCAGCAGGCGACTCCAATGTGAAATTGTTGCGATCAGGCATATTGTCGGTAGGCTAGAGTGAATAAGGATTTTAATTGAACCTTAGTGTAATTAACTATATCATCTGCACTGTGAAGTTTAACACAATTAGAATTATATCCTGAAACTAGGCTATTAGAAAGGATTGTCAATTAAAATAAAAACTGCACTATAAAAACATGCACGAATAATTGCATCACATTTGAGTCATATCAAATTCCTGGGATATGGGTACAAACATAATCTATGAGTTTATATGGAATGCATAAGTATGTGACAGACATGTTTTTGTCCATGAGTATAGAATTATATTAAATATTACACTCACTACAACTACACGTAGTCTTTAAAAACCTGTTATATAAGAACACCTCATGGGGGGTTTACTGAAGAGTTTACTGAAAGAGTAACAGGCAGAGAAGGAGACAGTCTGGTTAAACCCAAAGAGGTGGGGGGAAACCTGAGATGGTCTTTGCACTGGGACCCCTGTGTCAGAAGTGCCTTCCACCCCCCCGCAGGGCTCAGAGATGGTCGGTCAGCCGTGTGTGTGTGTGTGTGTGTGTGTGTGTCTTGGATGGCGTGTTGGCTGGAAAGGCCACAGTGTTTCACAGTCTGGTTTTCTGAGAATATAGCAGATAAGATTTCAGCATAAATGTTAAGGAAGGAGGTGTCCGTGGGCTGAAGGAGGGATTAAAGTCTAATTAAAAATAAAATTCCTGTCCGTGTCCGACATGTTCATGTTCAGTGACTTGCAGTGGCATCTCAAAGTGCTGAACACAGATATTTGTCAGTTGTGTACACAGACGCTTTCTTCATTATTGTAATTACTAACTAAGCCGCACGGATACGCCTTCCTTCTTCATTCATCCTTAACCAGCACATATGGAGCACCATCCTTGTGCCGCTCACGTACAAGCACAGCTCTGGCCTGTTTTCCACAGACAGGTGGAGCAATAAACAGAACAGTGCCCGGTCCTTAGAGAGCAAATATTCCAGTAGCAACGTGGACGATAAATAAGCGTATGTGCAAAGTGATGTGTAGTTACAGATGACAAGAGCAAATATGAATATTTCTTAGGTTGGCCATTGACCACATTCCAGATCATGTGACATTTGGGCAGAGACCCCAGGAAGAGAGCACAGCAGGCAGAAGTGTGGGGGAGGCGGAAGGCCTGTGGTGGGCCTGGGGGCAGCAGATAAGAGGATGCCCTTGGGGCTTGTGCAGAACCATTTGCAGGCATTAGATGAGGTAAAAATAATAGCTGCTTCATTTAGTTTGATACCTGTATGGATGGGATGCATTTTAAAAGATCCTGTCTAATGTTGGTGATGAACTGAATGATGTCTGTGCAAAAAATAATGAAAGCAAGATCAGCTGGGAGGGTTTGGCCGGAATACCTGAATGAGTGGTAGGAATTAAGGGTCTGAACACTTGCCTGCACATGTCTGTTTTGATATTTTTATCAGCAGAAATGCCTGCTGGGAACTGAGCTGAGAAGTTGTCTTCAAAGTCAGGGCACCATCAGCCCATTGCAGCCTCTCTCTGGGTGAGTCCAGCTAAAAAGTGGACAAAATACAAAATACCACTACCTTTAGACTCTGAAAAGTTAAAAACAAAAACAAAACCAACATGAAAAAATCCAAGTAGAATATGTGGGAATGATTATATAAAAATATACTATGTGCTCTAATTATATAAAAAATCTAGTGTAATATGCTATTAACCAAAAATGCAATGTTAATGATAAACCTCCTATTTAATTAAATCAATGATTATTAAATGGTGCATACTATAAGCAACTCTCCTGGGGCATTTCTGAGGTGACCCACAGGGAGGTAGGTGAGCTATGGTCTGGTTGGTTTTCCTTCTTATTCTTGCTTTTTTCCTGTGCCTGGATGCTAAGGACAGGTCTCCTGATAGACACATCGCAAAGGCAAGAAAAACCAGGGGAGCCGAGAGAATGGGCCTCTGGGTAGCAGAACATGTAGGGTGGACAATGGAGAGGACCAGAAAAGGGGACCCCATAACTCTGCATAAACCATGGGGATGTCAGACTCTCCCAGAGCTGTGCATGCAGGAGAGAGACGCACACCAGTGACTGGAGAGACATACCAGCAATGGGAGAGACACACCCCAGTGCAGCACAGGCTGTGCGAGCTGCTGAGATTTAACCTCCAGGTGATTTTCCTGAGCCATGAGATCAATGGTGGTGAATTAGGAATTTGCTTGTGTGCGCTCATTTTAAATTTTATTTAATCAGCATGGAAGAAGTGTACGGTAGGAGTGGTGGGAAGGCAGAGGGGGTCATCCTAGTAAGATAGGATATAAATGGATTTTCCTGTTTACGTGGAGTCTACATGAATAATACGAAATTGTCTCGTAATTGCCTAATTTACATTTGTTGCACATCTTCCTTTTTTCAAGGAATCAGACATCCCCAATGGTGCCGAAATGTAGGAAAATGCCATTGGCTCCCTGAGAGAATTCAGGGCAATTTGCAGGAATGAAGGATGCTACAGTGTGTGCGTGAAGTTTGGCCCCTTCCCAGCAGAACCCTGAGCCCCCTTGCAAGCAGGTTATTGTGATTCTCTTCCAACAAAACTGAATACTGTTAAATGTTAAGGATACAAAATCTGAAGCCACAGTTTCTTTTGGTCCCTGTTACCCCAGACTTACGTTCTTTTGGACACTCACATTAAGTTCTCACAAACACAAGGGCCAAGTCCATGGCTATGACGTTTTACATTTTACTAGAATCATTTTGTGTTTGCACCAAAGGTATTGTTAAGAGAAGGTGAAAAGTAGAGCCTCCAAAAAAGAGGGACAGAGTGCAAGTATTAAAGTCGAGGCTGACAGAGCTTTTACCCAGAATCAGAAGCAGTCAAATAAGCACTGTAGATAACCTGTTTCATTTTAAAAAAATCAATATTTGGTTAAAGGAAAACCTAGATATGTAGATATATATATGAATATTTTAAAAGATATGTAATGTGAAATTCCTCTGAATATGTGTGCTACAATATTGAATATGGGTAATATGTTTATTACCTTAGAACTGCCCCAGGAGAGTTGCTTCCAGTATACACTATTTAATAATAACTCATTTAATTAAATAAGGATGTCTATCATTAACACTGCATTTTTTGGTTAATCACATATTACACTAGATTTTGTATATAATCAGAGCACAGATCATCGATACTTTTCAAACTGGTTTTATGTCTGTTATCCCCTAACAAATATCTCATCCCACGAGGTCAACATTTTCTGAAATGGAGCTTGGCATGAAAACATCATGAAAGCCCTGTGAGGGTGTGGTTGGGACACAGAGAAAGGCCAACCGGGCATGAGGACAGGAGCGCCTCTGTTCTTGCAAATACCGTTAATAAAAAAATTTAGAGAAAAAAAATAAAATTTGAAGTAAGAAAAATATTGGTTGTGGAATACATATAAATGCAGAAAGGGATGAGAGAAAATGACTCTACAGTTCTAAGTTTTGGTAAACAGAGTTTAAATCCCTCATAGACTTCTTGCACAACGGTCATTATTAATTATAATTAATAGGCATAACTCACATATGTGGGTAAAAATGCCCTCAGCAACCCTTCTGTGCATTTTGCTCAACCCCTTCCAACAACAAATAAGGGAACATAATGTGAAAAGCTGTTCAGAGCTCTAAAATAGTAGGCTCTTGTGAATCCTACTGTCACTGATGCTTTTCTGTGAACTGTCCAGACTCACGCTCTGCTGTATCTCATCAGAATTAGACGGATGGGAAGAACGTTTAGAAGACTTTGTGCATTTGCTTATACAGTGAAGAGGACATATATTCAATAAAGACAAATTATACATAAATAATTATATTATGTAATATATCGATTATATGCTTTTTACATAACTATATAATACTATATAGAATATATTTAAATTATTATATATAAGTTATATACAATATATAAATGTCTATTTACATAATATAGAAAAATAATAATATAAATTGTAAAAATAAAAATTACATATATATTATCTCTATATAATTATATATTTCTAATTAGAAGGCACTTCTTAGGCTAAATAAATCATTTTCCTGCATTTCAAAAGTTCATAATTTAGGAATCAAGCCCTTATAGATAAAACATAGTTATTATCCATTTAAGTGATATGCTTACTATTAAAATGATAAAATAAAAACATTTCCACAGAAGGAAGAATAGTAAGTAGTTCTTCATTAATCTTTCTTAACGACATGAATTTCTGTCATTAGTACTACTTTACAGTAGATCTAATATTACGTTGCATCTTTTACACTATTGCCAAATTCACGATTGTTTGAAAATGTAAGGCTTCATGGGTTTTATTTCTCCATTCACATCTGTTAATAGACATCCTTATTGTGCAGACTTTTGTTCGCTGGAGTCTAACAATCTAACAGTTTCACTTTCTCTTACCAGAATGTCACACGCTTTCTGTAAATGTTAATTATGTGGGACCAAACCCAAATCCACATGTCAACCTTTTAAAAAAAATATTCTTAAGGACGTTTTTCTGTAAACAAATCCCAGCATTCTACGACACTTGTATTCAAAGCTACACCTGAGTGAGTAGTTATGTGTAGCTGACCAGGAAGGCACAAAGCCTGGTAAAAATGTCCAAACTCAGACGATTTCCCTGGAGAATATTAACAAACACTCAGCCAACAAGAATTAACAGTAATTTTACACAATTTCTTCTAGAATGATAGAGGGATGGATGGATGACTCTCAACTCATCTTAAGAAGCCAGCACGGGGACTTCCTTCCCTGGCGATCTGCTGGCTAAGACCGCGCACTCCCAGTGCAGGCGGCCTGGGTTCGATCCCTGGTCAGGGAGCTAGAGCCTGCCTGCTGCAACTAACACCCGGCCGTGCCAAATAAATCAACAACGAACAATAAAAACAAAAAGAAGCCAGCGTTACCCTGAAACTAAAACTAAAGACAATTCAAAAAATGAAAGAGAGAAAGAAAGAAACTGCAGACCAATAGCTCTCATAACATTGGCTGGGATAATCCTCAATAAACTCAACTAAATCTTACCAAATTGAATTGTGTGGGATTTGTTCATATTTAAAAATAAATCTATGTAATTCACCGTATCAACCATCTTAAAGTCACATGACCACAGCACCTGAGGCAGAAAGGTATCTGACAAAGAGCAACACTGATTCATGACAAAAACTCCCTAGTTAATTAGAGAGGACTTCTCAACTTGGTAAAGCAAAAAACGAAAAACCTACAGCTAACATGGCCTTGAACGTGAAGGCCTGACTACCTTCCCTCTGTAATTCAATGTCTTCTCCCACACTTTTCCCCTGACACACAGACACCGGAGCACGTGCATAACTGGCGGACCCTACGGAAGCTCCTGGGCTTTGTGCGAGGTCCGTTTCCTCCCCTGGATCCCGCTCTACAATCAGGCTAGGTGTTAATACTGAAGGACAGTGGGTGAAGCGCACGCAGCACAGCCCTGTGTATTTCTCTGCAAAGCCCTGTGAATCTACAATTATTTCTAAATTTAAAAAAATGCTTTTAAAAAGGTAAAAAAAAAAAAAAAAAAAAACCAACCCAAAACGATGAGCTATCACTTCCCTCATTGTTCTTCCTGTTCTAACCCACTGGCACCCCTCAACTCTGATGCTGCTCACCAACCTCCCTCCTCTCACCTCCACACAACACTCCCTCCGTTTTCCCTCGTTACACTGCTAGCAAAGACCAGGCAATCTCCAGGAATATCCCCTTCCATCTGTTTCTGGAGGCTTTGAACTCACACACTGTTCAACCCAAGCAGTCTAGGAACACCAGCCATGGCAGGGTGTGCTACAGGAGCTGACAGTTGCCTGTCAAAACTATCCTCACGGACTGCCCTGGTGGTCCAGTGGGTAAGACTCCACACTTCAATGCAGGGGGCCTGGGTTCGATCCCTAGTTGGGGAACTAGATCCTGCATGCATGCCGTAAGGAAGATCCTGCATGCCGCAGCTAAGACCCGGTGCAGCAAAAAAAAAAAAAAAAAAAAAAAAAACCCCCAGCCACAAACGAAGAAAAGAATTTTAAGGTGTCTTGAGTAGCAGTATAGAAGAGAAACAGTAATAAATACTCGCGAAAGGCCCCTTGATCTCTTCACTGACCTCACTGCTGCGCATGGTGCTTTTCCGCGTGCTGCTGCGAGCTTCCGAGACCGTCAGGTGCGGGCTCGGAGAACGCAGGGACGCCAGCTTCCCGCCTCTCCAGGACTAAGCAGCGGCCCCTCAGGAGGCAGGGAGGGCCCAGGAAATGGCTTCCCATCAGCCCCTTCGCTCTCCCGCCGCCGTCCACGGGAAGGCGCGGGCTCTCCTCGGCTGCCCCCTTGTGGCCAGAGGCTGCGCCAGCTTAGTCGCTCGGCCGGCTTTGAGCTCCTTGCCCCTGAGGGGCGTCGCGGCGGCGGCACCGCCCACGGAGCAGGGACTCACCCATCACAAGAAACGGCTTGCACATCCGGAGAGATTCAGCAGCCACTGCTTCACATTCTGTGCCGAAAAAGCCGGGTGGTAGCGGTCGGCTAAAAGCCCAAGGCGGAGTTGGCCTCAAAGAGCTTCGCACAAAAAGCCACATTTAGTTATATAAGGGTGCCGGGTAAAGTCTATCGAGCTGCACATGTCAGCCACGGGGGCAGTACTCGGACAGTGACCACTGTGCCTAGTTTTCATCTCCTGAGAAATTGTGAAGGGTTAACAGAAATTCCCAGATCGCCTGGGGCATCCGATGGTTCCAAGGGTTTTATTTTGCCCAGCAGTGATTTCCTGCCTCCGCGCCAGGTAGAATTGGGCCGAGCAATGCCACTCTCGTTCTCACCGATTCCAATCACGAGGTTTTCCAGGGCGGCAGCGTGGGAAGCGCACGGATCGGTAATTTAGGAGATGTAAAGAAGCGTTATGCAGTTAATTACGGTATGCTTCAATGGCAGAAAAATGCTGCCAGCTTCACTTGTAGCATACCTAACAATGTTACTGGGAAAAACTGTCTACACCACAGATGTTATAATTCTTACATCTCTATGAGAAAGACCGGCTCGGGTTTTACGTATGCAGAAATCGATTTTCCCCAGTTGAATATATTACTGCAGAATAATAAACTTTCCTGAATTGTAATTGAGATATTTTGTGGCCCTCAAAATATAAGCAAAGAAACAAATAACACATATAAATAGGCAGATATAAAAGAGATTGCATTTCATTTGCAATCTCAGGATGTGAACTCATTTTACTTAGAAATAAAACTACGTCCTAGAGCCAAGTTTTGGCGGTAGTTGGCAGTAAGCCGGCCAAGACTTGGATTATCTTTTGTGATTCTTGGGTCTCATTTGAAAAACTCCACTTTCTATTTGCTTATATTTAGCCAAAGGCCGGCCAGCACAGCTAGCAGGATTTTAGGCTCTCAAGTGAAACCGACAGGGTCTGGATCCTCAGCCCCCTGCTATGGGAACTTGAATGCCCGTCTCCTTGGTTCTACTCGGATGATTAAGGTACCTAGTCTTCACTCGCCATACACGGCACACGTCCACATACCTGGGCATCCTGCCACCACTGTAATACGCGTTCTGTAATTGGGGCCAACGACTGATCTTTAAGAGCTACATTCAGAGCCAGTGGCTATGGCGGCATCTTTCTTCAGGTCTGACATTCAGACAAACACACCCCCCGATCCCTGGGAACCCAGTCCTCCAGCCTGGCAGTAAGGAACTAAACATGTCATGACACCTTCCGTCTCCCCTCTTCCCCGCAACTGTCCATGTTTCTTTTATCTGTTGGGACAATTATGTGTGAGGAGCTGAGACATTTTCACCTCCGGTGGCCTGAGCTCCAACAGGGTCACTGATCCTAGCAAATGCTGATTAAAAATGCCCGAAGGAGATAAAACACTCCTCTCTTCCATGATGCAATTTCCCCACCATGAGAAGCTTCTTTTCGTTACTCTTGATACTACATTACTATCGTAATAGTAGTTTACAAGTGACCACTGATGAGCGCTCAGAAGTTCGAAGTTTTCACACTTCATGACAAAAATCTGAACTAAAGAAACACAGAGGAATGAAGCATCACTTGGAGAAACATACATATTTTTTTAAAGAAAACTTTCATGTTATCAAGACTATTATTATGTAAATATTGTGTTTTGTGGCATGATTTTGTCATTAAAATATTTTAAAAATGGTAAGCAGTCATTAATAGCAAACACTAAACAAAATAGCTAATGAAATCAATGTTGTGTGACTGCAAAAAGCTCTGTCTGCATCCCACAGATAAGGATACCTGGGACGGAAGAGGTATCTCAGGCTGGCAAATAAATAGCGTGGTTACCTATTCCTTCCCATAGGCCTTTGCATTTTATTTATTAGAAAGCACTGATTGCAGGAATTAAGTTGCAGGACATACCCGGATTTCTAACTCTTCCCTCCTGCTGCTAGCACTTTGCCCAGATTCTGGAGTAATGCTATTTACCTGCATCAACACTGATTGCGTACAGTTGTCCCCACTTATCCTCGGGGGATACGTTTGTTCCAGGACCCCCAGTGGATGCCTGAAAGCATGGGTGGTATAGAAGCCTATATACGCTAGGTCCTGTTCCTGTCCAAACATCCCTGTGATGAAGTTTAATTTATAAATTACTCACAGCAAGAGAATATCCGAATTCCCAGCATCACTCCTCTTGCACTTTGGGGCCATTATTAGGTAAAAGAAGGGTCACTTGAGCACAAGCTGTGATATCAGGACAGTCTGTCTGATCATCGAGCGGCTACTAAGTGACTGACAGGGTGGGACACGCTGGACAGAGGATGATCCACGTCCCGGCTCAGACGATGCACAATTAAAAACTTACGAATTGCTTACTTCTGGAATTTTCTATCTACCATTTTCTAACAGTGATTGACCTTGGGTAACTGAAACCACGGATAAGGGGACACTGTGATACTAGAAATATTTATAAATATGGTTGCTTCTCCTGCATCACTGCATTTTTAATGTCTAGAAACATATTCAGCACATACCAGGGGTGGATTTGTTCAACTGAGTTCAACTTATATTTGCAATAGAGGGAGTAATATTTTATCAGGACAGTAAATTACCTCAGAAGTAAATTGTGCTCAAAGAAGCCAGGGATTACAAGACGACTGAAGAGGGAGAGAGAGGAAGAGAGAGACAGATTCTGTTTAAATGCGATGGGCCTCACTGACCCAGAAAGACCCAGTTGCTCAACATCTGTAACCCCCTCTTCTGCTCCTGTCAGAAGTTAACGTTATTATAATGTGAGTACACGGAGATTTACGTAGGGAAATGTTTTGACTTGGAAGTAATACAGCTGCAAATAACTCAAGCATTCCATAAGCATCTTTTTAGAAAAAATTGATAAACTAATGCAAATTATCTCATCTATTCATTATAAGAGCTACCAAGTACATTTAGGAATAAAAGAATACAATTAGCTGAGTTAGAAAATTAGCATAACTTTGCAGAAAAATGTTTCTACATTTCATGAGCATTTTCTTCCATTTGACCGAGGCACCAAATTCAGAAGCACTTTTGCACTAACAGCTTTAGAATGTGCTGTACGCAGACTAGGGGCAACCAAATAAAGAGGGAGGATCATTCCTCACTGAAGGCTTCGCCTGCTTAACATCTAGCTGCTTAGCAAATACTCTGCTTGAATTGCTAAATCATTTCTGCCCCATCTGTTTGTGACAAATATAACAAAAAATGGAATTTTCATAAATGCAGTAATCTAAAAATACCAAGCCAAATGTATAAAAGGAGTAAGCCATGGTATTACTTAAAAATAAAACTTCTTGAAAACAGCCACTGGTTAAATTTTATCCTGATAGATAATTTTAAGCTATTTTATACTGATAGTTGTCTGAAAGGAATGGTATATGAAAAAGTAAATCAGATGTCTGTTTGTGTGTAAGGAGATTTGAACAATGTATTTCTAGCCAGAGGAAAATTTATTTTTTTAATGCTTCAGTTGCAAAATTTATATTATAGCTGATTTAGGTATTTAAAACTCTGTGGAAATATATATCTTTAGCATTTGGGGAAAATAATATTCTATGCTGAATCCATTTTAATAAGCAAGAGAAATACTACACTGCTGGTTCCGTGCTCCTTTCAGTTTCTAAATACTCAGGGACCCTTTCCTTCCACTGCCGTTTTTTTCCTAAGAAATATTGGTGATCACAGTTTAAAAAAAATAAAATGCACTTCATTCAGATGACGAGAGTTCACACGTGGACACTCATTTTATGAATGTAGGTCAGAAGCGAAGTGTGGCTCGGATTTTATCTCTATCTGTCGTGCTTTAAATGGACAAAGGAGTATAAGCTAATAAAGCATGAGGTTGACAATTTTTCTGACTATTGCCTAAAAGCTAATATCATAAAGATGAAACGACATGAAGAACAAATCTCCAAGCGAAAACTATCATTTGCCTGAAGCTCGATTGATTTGACACTGTAAACTTGTGGGACCGTTAGGATGAGCACAATTGAGGTACCTGGAAGGAAAGAGATGGGTTTCAGGTCCCTGGACTTCAAATTACCTCAGAGGTGTTTTGGAGGGTCAGATGCATTACCAGGCAACACTGGCCAGTGGGAGCATCGCTCTTTGGCCACGGCCACCAACTGGTGTCTCCATGCCCTGATGTGCTCTCCTTGGAAACCCAGTCTCCCGGATTTCTGTCTTAGCTTCTTTATTCCTCAAGATGCTTTGTAATCTCAAATTCCTTCATTTCCCTACAACATTATTACATCGTTTTGGTAGGAATCCTTTCTAGTAGGGACTAAAACAAAAGGAACTTGAATGAATGATTTGCAATATTTCAAAAGCATATCACTAAGAAAAGAGGGTTCTTTCTTGTGTTCCTTAAAATCATACCTCTTCTTTTTTTTACACTAAAAGCTGAAGTGTAAATGGATTGCAAACTGGGACCTATATCTGTACAGAGATTTAAAAATTAAATGTGGAAATGTTTTAAATTGCTATAAATTGATGTACTTGCTTTTGAAAACAGTTTATCACAGTGTAGGCCCTCGGTGTATACAGAGGTCTGCTATTTGTTCATTAAGCTATGTAGTACATATTACTGAATGCAGACTATGCACCAGATATGTGGGGTATATGAAAGGTGGGTGCTTCAACTCAACTGAGAGCTGACCTCAGTGGGACCATTTTGAGGGCACAGCCAGTTTCCCAGGAAGCCTTTTAGGACACAGCCTGGAAGTGGATCCAGATCCAGATCCCAAACAGCTGACAGGCTGGAGGCTGAGGCTGGCTGGCCACTCTGGAGGCAGAAGGAAGACACAGGCTGCACTGGGAAAGGCCGACAGCACTGTGGACCAGGTGGGATCCACTTAGGGGACAGACGTGGTGTAACAGTCAGGTTCTCCAGAGAAAGAGAACCAATTAGATACACAGAAGTATACATATGAGATTCACTGTAGGAAGTGGCTCATGTGATTATGAAGACCAAGAAGTCCCATGATTTGCCATCTGCAGTTCAGAGACCCAGGAGACCTTGGGGTGTAATTCTGAAGGCCGGAGAACCAAGGCACCCATGTCCAAGCCCAGGAGAAGGCGGGCATCCCAATGGAGAGCGAGCGACTTTGCCTCGCTCTGCCTTCTTGTTCTGTTCAGGCTCGGGCAGAGTGGATGGTACTCTTCCACTTAAGGGAGAGTGAGCCTCTTGACTCATTCTTCTCCAGACACGACCTCAACAGATATGCCCAGGAATGCTGTTTCACCACCACTCTGGGCATCCCTCAGCCCCATCAATTTGATACAATTAGCCATCACAGTTACTAAGCATTAACATAAGAAAGCCTCTTTCCTGTGAGCCAGGGATGACAAACTCAAATCCAAATTCCCCAAAGGGAGACAAGTAAATACTATTCACTCTAAAAAAGTCAGTGGAAGGAAACAGTCAACACATAGAAAACAGGAGGAAACAGAATAAAAGAAACAGACTGGAAGATGTGTTAACATGTTGTAATTGCACAGTCAAGACTGGCTGCAGCTCTCACTGCATCTGGGTCACACACTTAGGAGAGACCCTGAGCCAGAGCCACCCAACTCAGGTGAGGCGTTTATGGGTTTCAGACCCAAAGAAACTGTGAGATAATAAATGGAAGTGGCTTTAAGCCACTAATTTTTAATGCAAAAAATAGATAGTGATATAAATGGGAAAGGACCAATAAAGTAAGATATAAATGTATACTCCAGATGTGAATATACAGATTATGCATATGTAATATAGGAAATATACGCAAGGATTGAAAAAGAATGAAGTTTCATTTTTTTTCACAAATAAATGGTGATTTACATAGAATAATTAATGAAATCTATAGGCCAAAAAACCATAAAAAATAAGTTGTGTAGTAAATTTGCTTGATAGGGAATTAATATGAAAAATAAATGGAATTTCAACACCTGTTAGAATTTTTTATTTTAAATGGTAAATAGTAAGAAAGATACCCTTTACAACAGAAGGAAAATCTGATAAACTCATAACTATAGATAATATAAAAAAGGAAATGCATAAAGTTTTTATAAAATTATAAGAACATTATTGAAATAATCAATATAGAACAAATAAAGACATATCACACATGCCTAGGAAGACTCAATTTCATAAAGGTGACAGGGCTTCTGAAATTTATTTTTGACTGAATCCAATCATATCTGGAACCATAGAGAGATTAACTAAATCTGAGTTTATTTATTCCTAAATGTATCAGAGAAGTAAAAGGCCAGTTATACCAACACAGATCTGAAAATAAGGTGGCGGGGGTGAACCTCCTATATGGGAGAGAAGGGTTTCCTCACTACATGGAAAATCTAAAAAAGAAAAAGAAGGATCCACTTATTTCCATTAAATTTTTAAACTTCTGATCAATGGAACAAAGTGAAAATACAAGCTACATTGTAGAAGAAGAAAATTTCCACTGACATTACTGACAAAAGCTTAGGATCCAGACTAAACAAGAATCCATACAAATCTCAAAACAAACAAACAAGGCTAACAATGTGATAGAAGAAGAAAGGCAAAGGAAGTGAAAAGGAAATTCAGAAAGAAGAAATTACGTTCCCAAAACAATAATTTCCTTATCCTGATTGGTAAGCAGGGAATAGCAAATTCAAACTGAAGTGAGATACAATGTAACATCCAACAAATTGCAAATAAAAATAAAAGGTTTACTAAGGCTGAATATTACTTAGCAAGGGAACTCATCCACCCATTTAGACTAAGTTGGATCTTGCTGACAAAAACTCGGAGGTATATCGGTAAATATCAGCTCTACTTGAAGACGTTCTGGGACACATCCTCTCCTAGTATACATCCTAGAGAAATGTATGCACGCAAGCTGTAAAAGACATTTAGATAAATGTGCTCGGAGTCTGTAACAGCAAAGAACTGGAAAAATGTTTTTATCAACAGGAGAATGAGTCAATAATGGCACATTGTGTGTGATGTGCTCAAGTAAAAGAGCCTAAGATACACTGTGTGTATGACCAAGTGTTAAACGTGTGCTGAGGACAAACTTCTGCTGAGGTTCGCAGTCTGCTGGGACTGCTGTCACAGCACCACAGGCTGGGGCTTCTTTCCTCAGTTCTGGAGGCTGGCAAGATGGAGGTGCTGGCGGATTCCGTTTCTGGGGAAGGTCCTGTTCCTGGCCTGCAGGTGGCTGTCTTTTGTCCTCCCCAGGTGGAGAGACCTCTGTCTTCCTCTTTTTATAAGGGCGCTAATCCCATCATGGGAACCCCACCCTCATGACCTCATCTCAACCTAATTACTTCCTAAAGGTCCCACCTCATTGGGGTTTTGGGCTTCAATATATGAGTTTGAAGTGTGGGGGGGGAACACTAACATTTATTTCAGAGCAAGAAGGCTACATGAATATATCATTTATTGCATACTCTAAAATCAATCCTACATATACTATGGCTGTGTGTATAAGTAAATTACTTGAAAATATTCATGGGAATAATAACCAGAGTTCAAGGTAGGAAGAAAACAGAAAAAGAGGATGTGGGAGAAAAGCACAGACATATCTGTTACGTTCATTATTATTTTTAAATCTAAAGCGTATATGGGAAAATAATAACGTTTGCCAATATATTGGGGGAAGTTATATGGGTGTTTATTATAATGGTATTTACCTTCTTTGGGTGGCTGAAACATTTCAAAATATAAGAGAAGTTCTGGCAAGGGGGCCTCTTGTGAAACTCCACAGAATCCTGTGAATGTAGCAGACAGCCCAGCCCTTCAGGGAATCACCCCTCGTATCATGCTGAGATTATGAACTGTTACTCCATCAAACTGCAGCCCCCAGACTTGAAAAACCTGTGATGGCAGAAGAGGGTCTGGGGATTCTGCTGGCTGTACTTCAAAGCCCACCACCCAGGGTGCGGAAGTCCGCCTGCCAGGGTGCTGTGAGCTCCCAGGGTGATGAGGCACAGGGATCCGCTCCTGCCCTGATGGCCTCCTTTGTGAGCTCTGCTACAAAAGGCACTTCCAGGACACCTGGGTATTTTGCTGTCTGGCCCTGGGGTCCCTGTCTGCATAAAAAGAAGGAATCAATTCGTGAGCTCATTCTCAAATTTTAAGGGAGCACAAGTGTGTTATTATGTAACCAGTGTTAATAAGCATTGTGTTTCTCTTTATATACTCTGAAAGCTTGAGATCTCCAGTGCTATATGTCTGAATTAATTTGATTAGTCATCGCTTGTAATGCATATTTAAAATCTGATTTCATGGTAACACATAAAATAATCAAATAAACATATTTTTAGTCATATTATATGCATGCTGATCAAGATTGAACTGATTTTTTTTTTGAAAGAGAGAGATAAACCTAGGAGTCATCGAATAAAACTAAGCAAAAAGGAGCAGTAAATGCCCTGCTTTCTAATTAAGTGATAATAGAATCTTCACAGTATTTTATGAGGCAATAACCCAGCTGCTGGGTGGATGAACTGTAAGTCTGAGGCCAACTTGTATATCCTAAGAATGAAGTAGATTATTTCCTCATAAAAGAGTTCCTCAGAACCATTACTACCGTAAAACTGTGTTGGCAAATCCTTTTGTTCTTTTCCAAAAGCCAAATAAGAAGGTGAATATCTAGTCTAAACGATGCGCGGCCCTGGCCCCTCCTGGGTGGTCTGTAACTGTGCTGAGTGAGGACACAGGAAGCCAATGAGGAGAGATAGTGACTGAAAGCAGGTGTAAATCCCTGTGTGACTCTTCCCCTAAAGCCCTATTTTATTTTTTAATTAGCATATAGAAGACACATGAACAGACAGATCCAGTTGGTATTAGGAATTGCATTACTAGGGATTAGCAAAATTGAGGGCTTGGTTTTAGGTTAATATACACTTAGTCGTGGCCAAGCCATGTTTGGTATTTCATAGCAAATCTTTATATTATAAAATGATTAAGCAAAGAGAAAAATGATGGCACCTTAATGATGCTATAGAAGGCTTGGAAGATTTAACTAATTACGTTAATTTATAAACAACGAAAATATAGATTGTATTTCCTGTTTTCAGAAAAGGGACTAAAAGGAGTAGTGAAAATGTAGTTAAGTCAAAATGTATTCGAAGTATATTATCTTCTCAACTCAGAGCTGTAGTGAGATAATATGATTATAAACACAGATGTCTCAAATTTTCATTACACAGGTTGATGATTAGAGAATACTGTATCTAGCCTTGAGGCAAACCCAAGAACTGATAAAGCTACTCCACTTGGAATATGTTATTTTCATTATATCCTCAATCACAATGTGATTAAAAAACAAGTTGCATTAAATTGTTATGTTGCTGTTCCTGTTCTTCATTTGGGGGCAGAGTGGAGACGGGCATCCCTACATCTCACAGGGCACTGGAGCTCAACTAAGAAACTGCATTTGAGCCGGCAACAAATGAAATGATTTTTGACATATTTATCATAAAAAGACATAATGGAAACTTATATGCAAAAGATTGTGCTAAAGTAGCATTTTGTGACTCACTGAAAATCCTGCTGACAAACAGTCACATCCCCCATGGTGGTGACTCAGTTAGCTGGGGTGGTGCCGATAGGAACACTCACAACAGGAAAGGGTGGACTGGGCCTTCAGGTGCATCAGAGGTGAACCGTTTTGAACCTGTCTCTCCCACACGTATGCCTTGAGCATCCCTCTAATTTGGAAATAAATCTCTCACTGCGTTTCTGTGAGAGTGATCCACATCAGCATTATAAAAATACACCAGCAGTGCAGGGAAATACAAAGATAAGAGCAAAATTTTACCATGAATCTCACCATTTAGAAATAAGAGTCTCAATCTCTCTAGGCATGTTGGCAGAAACACACAGCAACAGAAAGAAAAAGAGAGAGGGAAACAGACAGTGTGATAATATGGGATCATACTCTATACAGTGTGTTTCTAGGATCAAGTTTAATCTGACTGAATTTATTACAAGAAAAATTGAAAGAGATCAAGGAAATACTGAAATTGAGATGAGTGTCTTTATTTTAAGATGCATGTTACTACAAGGTATTTAAAATAACACCAAGCTTATTGGGACTTTTCTGGTGGTGCAGTGATTAAGAACCTGCCTGCCAGTGCAGGGGACACGGGTTTGATCCCTGGCCTGGGAAGATCCCACATGCCATGGAGCAACTAAGCCCGTGCACCACAACTACTGAGCCTGCGCTCTAGAGCCACCATGCCACAACTACTGAGCCTGCGTGCCTAGAGCCTGTGCTCTGCAACAAGAGAAGCCACCGCAATGAGAAGCCCACGCACTGCAACAAAGAGTAGCCCCCACTCACCACAGCTAGAGAAAGCATGCACACAGCAACAAAGACCCAATGCAGCAAAAAAAAAAAAAAACACACCAAGCTTATTATAAAAATATGAAGAGGGTTGCAATCATTATTTTTAACTACAGATTTCCATATTCAGATAGTGTGTGGATCCCTGCTGTAAAGTCAAGGGATTCAATGTTCTTCTTAATTCACTCTTCAGATCAGCTTCGTTAGTGTGGCAGCAATGACCTTCGTAACCAGGACCATAAATCTCGCTGTCATTTTGTCTTAGTTCTATGTTTAGACAGATACAATGCTCCTGCTTTTCTAGTCTTAGCTCCTCATTTTTATTCACTTTAACTTGGTGGTATTTATGCCTGTTTTCCCCATCAAGGCCTACAGCGGGTGACGCCTTTCTTCCTTCCTTTTGTGTCAGACTCTATTGCCTCCTTGAGTTGCTACAAATGTGTGAGTTTTCTTATTCCCAGATCCCTTCAATCCCCCTGCTCCTTGCTGTAGATATGTATTTCCCGACTCCATCATCCTCATTCTACAATTCGCTCTCACTGCTCTCTAAGTCTTCTATGACCTTGCTTGGTGTTTGTTGCATTGTTCTCTAGAGTCGGAGCAAATCTTCTCTGGATGAGAAAGCGTGAACTCAGCAGGCCTGGGCTGGGCCAACCCTGTTTATCCCTAGAGAGGCCAGTTTCAGATCCAGCCATTGGACAGCTCCTGGGAACAGAACTCCCGGAACATTCTGTCTCATCGTGTCTGTAAACCCGAGGCCTTGAGCCACACTGAACCAGTTTGTTCAGACAGTTTATGCTGACGATACGATAGATGGTGAACAGCTGCCATCCTCCTGGGCTCTGGAGCTTCAGCAACTGAGGCCACCACACAGGGGCTTCATGCTACGTGACTGACTTCCCAGTAAAAACCCTGGACACCATGCTCTTGTGAGAGCCCTGGCTGGCAGCACTGCAGAGTGTTGCTTGACATCAGTGGGAAAGTTGTGTGTCCTGTGCGACTCCACTGGGAGGGGAGTACCTGGACGCTTGAGTCAGGTTTGCTACGAGCTTTGTCCAGAGCACTGTCTCCTTGGCTGATTGTGTTCTGTGTCCTTTGCTGTCACAGCCACATAAGACGTTCCAGCAAATCAGGACGTCTGAGGGTGCTCTGGCGGACCCCAGCACGATAATTAAGTCATTTCACCCAATGGTATAGCAAGTGAGGATTGGGATTGAAAATCATTTCCGGAGAAATCTGAGACAGTGCTCCGTTCTCTCTTCCCGTCCTAATCTACCGTTCAGAAAGCTGTTGATAATCTGGATTATGTGCTTAAGTACATGATTATTCTCTCTCTAGAAATGGTTTGAAATGTCTCTTTATCTTTGATTTTCTGGCTCCATTTATTCGGTTTATATTTGGCAAATGCCGTCATGAAGTGGTCCTTGCGGCTGTGACACAGGCTGTCCTCCAGTTGGTCACCATTCTGCCCTTTGTGCCTCCTGGGTCTCGCTCAGCATCCACCAGCCCCTTTCTACAGAGGCTGACCCTGCTGCACATCTCCTGTGATTCTTCCGACTTGTGTTTTTGTAGACAGCTACCCACAGAATGTGATCCCCCAAATTCATGTTAAATCCTGAAATTCAATGTGATAGTCTTTGGAAGGTGATGAGGTCATGATCAAGGAGACTTCAAGAATGGGATTAGCTCTTATAAAAGAGACCCCCGAGAGCTCCCTCGCCCCTTCTATAACATGAGGACACAGTGAGGAGATGCCATCTATGAACCTGGAAGGGGGCTCTCAACAGACACAGAATCTGCTGGCACCTTGACCTTGGACTTCCAGCCTCGAGAAGTGCGAGAAACAAATGCCTGTTGTTTAGAAGGCATGCAGTCTATGGTACATTTTTGTAGCAGCCTGAGCTGACTATGACATAATTTTTCTTTCATCCATCACTGGGATGAAATTCAGCTTGAATTTCTTGAAATTCATGCATCTATTTTATTTAATAGAGATACTCCTATCGATCTATCTTAGGACATCCGTGACTGTATTTTCTTTTTAAAATTTATTTTACTAAGAGTTATGAGAAAGATACGTTAATGGCTCCATCAACCACCTGGGACAAACTCATTCTAAAGTTTGTAATAAGATTTTTACCTAATGACACTTATGCTAAGAGAAGAAATAAAAGGCTGAAATGGAAAATCACTGGCGAGACTGCAATGGCACCTCGATTATTGCAACAAGCAATGACTTAGGGTCCAACAATCAGGGCTGAGGTCTGTTTCATCATGCAATGGCTGTGGACAATCTCGAGGCCTCAGATAATTTGTCTTTTAGAGACACTGTTCTCTCACCAATGAAGTAGAGATAAACTGGCTTAATTTGGAAATCCGGTAAAAGTTCTTTGTATTTCTTTAAGCTGATGCATTCAATAGAGCTGTTTAAATTCAAACATTGGACCATTCACGTCAGGTTTTAGCAAATTTCTCTAACACCTAATTAGAATTTTATATATATTTTTTTTACTTTGTAAGAAATTAATTTAGAGTTTTACCATCTTGCCCATTTTTTTAATTGCAGGGAGAGTTTTCTTTATACCACTTCTAAATCAGTATTTAGTAATGTCATGATTTCTAGGTTTTTCAAAAAATTTCCTTAAAAAATTTTTATTTTTATTTTATTTTACTTTTAAGTAAACATACATATTGAAGGTGTACAACATGATGATTTGACGCACACATTCACAGTGAAATGATTATTACAGTCAAGCTAACATGTCATATCCTCACAGTTACCATCTCTTTGTGGCGAGAGCCCTGAAATCTAGTGCATTTCCAATGGTCAATACAGTGTTATTAACTGTAGACTTATCCGACATAACTGCAACTGTGTACCTTCAGACCGGCATCTCCCCCTTTCCCCTAGCCCTTGTCTGGTCCCTGGGGTCAGCCTGGTGCTGGGGTGGCCTTGAGCCTGAGTCACTGTGGCCAGCCTAGCACTGGGGGTAGGGGGGACTGGCAATTGGGCCCATGGGGGGGCCTGGCCCTCAGTCTGTGGGGCCTCTGGGTGCTGGGGTGGGTCCTGGGTACAGACCTGGACCCTGGGTCCACTGGATCCAGGGTCCATGGGGGCCAGCCGGAGTTTGGTGTGCAGGTGCCTGGAGTCACAGGGGCCAGCCCAGCTGCAGAGTTCACGGGGGTGATCTGGGCCGGGGGCTCACTTCACTCTCCCGCCCACGGGGAGGCGTCTCTCTCCAGCTGGGCCGTCTGGGCAATGCAGCTGATGCAGGTGATGAGCCTGCCCTCCCTCCCTCTTCAGGCATCTGCTCTCACGTCTGTGCTCCCCAGGGGCCGTAATCCCTCACCTGGATGGAGTCCTTGGCTCTCGGGGAGGTATTCTCGCACCTGGATAGACGTTTCTGCAGAGGGACGAACACTAGAAACCCTCTTTTCCTCCATTTTGCTGACGTCACCCACCCACACCCTCCCCTCCCTTTCATTTAGTGAAATTATTTTTTGTTTTATTTCTCTGGACATTTCACCTTTTTTCTTTCAGCCTTTTAAAGCATTAAGGCTCTGCTCAAAAAGGGTACGGAAATCCCAGGGCACTTGACAGTGTTATCTGGGAGAAGACCTCTCAGACCCTACTTTACTTTCTTTTTATATTATTTACTTTTTCCACTCTTATGTCAGAAGGTAAATAATTTTCTTTTTTAGGCATTTATTTTATTGTTCTATTGTTGTACTGTTCTATCCAAAGCATTTCACTTATTTCTTCCTTGACATTTCAGATCCAAACCCTGTTTCAATCTTGTCTCTTATGCATAGCTGCTGTTTGTCACCAACTTTTTCTGCTTGTTTTAATGTCCATTTTTCATGACAATACAATTTTCCTATTTCCCTCTCTTTTTCTTGGTGAGCTTTATTTTATACCTCCATTCTTCTCTGATATCATTTTTTTCTTCTCACCTGGTGTCAGTCTATGTAAAATTCTCTTACTTGCCTTTTTCGGTAATTTTTGGACTATAATGCTTTTTCTTTCCTATGAGAGTTCTTTCTATAATAACAAGCAAATCCGCAATAGAGAACATGTTTGATTTTACCTTTTTCATTGAAAAATCTTCTTTATAACTTATCCAAACATAGCCTACTTTATTGAAATTCTCGTAAGAAGATATAGCTTATTCTTTTTAGTAATTCTTGTATGGTACATTAAATTATTTCTGGTTCTGGAACTTATTTTCCTTCCACATACCTCTGTCAGACTTGAAGTTTTGTTCATTATAACATAATCAGAAAAATAAACAGTAGTATTATATTACTGTTCACAATCTAGTTTCCTTGCTGATTAATTCTTTCAGTTTTATTGTTTGCTTTTCTTTGCAGAAGCAAATAATCAACATGAATGTATATATGAGTTGTGTGTGTATTATATATATTTACTCGTGTGTGTGTATCTATCTATCTATCTGATCAGGTATGCACTTAGGAATTAATAACTTCGGACTTGCCAATTAAAAACAGCGTTGGCACAGAGGTCATCTTTGGTGCCTTTTCCCCAAGATGTACTTGCATTGCTGACTTAATACTAATATCTTCCTGCTCTATCCCATATAGACAGACTCATCCTAAAAGCCACAGTTATGTTTTCCTTTGTAAATGCATGTGGAGAGAGAAGGAGGCAGACATTTTATGTCCTTGACCAAAGATTTAAGTACACTTGGCAATAAAACACGAAATGAAGCGCTCTTGTGTCAGGACTGACTTTTAGCAACATCTAGGAGCACAACGTACAAAATGTCAGCCTTTCCCGAAGTTTACTGAGCACCAGTATTTTCTATTTTATTACATTGCTATATTTTGGCAGTTGCAAGTAAACAGATCTAGTCCTTTGAACTCATCAAAATTAAAAATACGTATTTTACAAAGGTCAAGCAGTAACTGGGAGGATGTAGAATAAAGCCTGGGGTGGTGGATGTGAAACTGGAGTGCTTCCCTGCTGTCCCCTCATGCCTGGTAAGACAGTGAAGCCCTGCTTTCTGTGCATCCTCCCAGTGACCTGTCTGTGCCCCTGACGCTGAGGGTCTTCTTATCACCCAGTGGTCCTGCGGCGCCCCCCTCAGACCCTGTGTGGAGGGTGCACCATTCTGGCTTTGGTCCTCAGCCCTCTCCCAAGCTCTTTCCCAGACACTCGTAATTCTGAGCTGCTTTCTGTGGACTCCACAGGCATAGGTGAACTTCAGGACTTCTTCCCCATGAAATGGTTTTGGGGAATGAGGATTTGGGGACCAGCCCCCCTATGACCCCCCCAGGGACTCTCCAAGTCCTCCTGGTGGCTTAGCACACTCACTCCCTGTGCTCAGTGTCAGAACTGAAGACCTGTGCTATCCGCACCTGATCACTCATCACGGTCTCCCCTTTCTTCCTTCTCCAGAGCTGGAGGCTTTTATCCTCCCCTTTCTGGCCTGGAGGGACATATTCTACCCAGCTCTTTGATCGCAGGACCCCTGGATTGGCCCACACAGATGGAAGGGACTCAGTCCCTGAGGCCTTCGGGAATCTCCTTCCACCTCCTCCACCTCCGGCCATAACTTCCATCTCCATTCTTGCTTTCCTCTCGAGGGTTTGTATCCCGCTGGGATGTGGGTCCAACAATGTAACACAGCACTCTTCTCATTTTCTTTATTTTCTACCTTTACTCTTATTTGCAGGAGCCTCCGTGCTGCATCCTTGAAATGGGAAGAATCAGCTTCTCCCTGCTGAGTCTCCTGCTCCGTCACAGAAGTTTATTTTCATGTTTCTGACCTACATGCCCCATCGCTCCTGGAAGCTCACAAATTTTACTGTGTCCTGCCCTGACATCCCCCAAAACCATTCCTGTTCGCATTGAGTCAGAGGCCTCCGGTTCTATTGTTCCTCTTTTCCTTTCTTTCTGGAACCTTCCAACTAACACTTGCACCTGCTTCCCTTTTATTTTGTTGGTTGTAGGGAGGTTTTCAAGAATATGCTGCCTATCGCCACTATATATAATTTCCAGTTTATAAAATAAAAAGTCCTTCCATTTTCCCTGCTTCTAAAATATGTCTACTTTCTATAAATTAGACTCATTAATGGGTGGGGGGCACAGCGTATACAGTGTAACTTCAAGGAAAGAGCCAGACGTTGTATGTGATTAGTTGATATAAGGGATAGTTGTTTTCACGGTTAATTTCCCCAGATCTACTGCTACTTTTATTAGTTACAGCATCATAATATTTAAAGTACATCGTACTTTAAGTCACTAATCTTAACTCCCCAGTTTAAACTCACAAACCCTCTTTCGTTTTCCCCCTTGGCTGCACCGCGCAGCACGCGGGATCTTACCGACCAGGGATCGAACCTGCGGCCCCTGCAGTGGAAGCGTGGAGTCTTAACCACTGGACCACCAGGGAAGTCCCATAAACTCACAAACACTCTTAATTCTCATCTACTTTCTATAAACCCCAATATTTCTATAAAAACCAGTATTTTTCTATGAGGTCTGTTTCTTTTTTTTAAATTTCCTTAAGAGGTAAATAATTTATTTATGCCTCAAATATTGACAGATGGCTATGTCCTGAGGTTGATACAAAGGAAACAACCCTGCAACAGGCCCCAAGGAAGAGCTCCGTATCCCATCCAGTGGGGACTTATGTCACATGTCACACTGTCACACTGACCTTGACTTTCCAATAAGAAGGTAGAAAGGACATGGCATGTGTCTTCAACACTTTAAGCGTGGAGTCCTAGGTACTGGGCTGCCAGGGAATTCCAGTAGACTCACTGTGTTTCTTATTTCACTGTGAAAAGGACATTCACACACAGAGATTGTTTTTGGGTGCAATTCCCAGTACGACAGTCTAAGGCTGCTTTGCCAGGAATTCTAACAATTTCATAGTCACTTAATCCCCTATTTTATTTTTCTGCTTAAAATCACTTTATTTTTCTGCAGATGAACCCCAGCTATCTTACTTTCTTACTAGCAGTTCATTTACACATTTATTCTTTCTCTTCTGCATTTTGCTCCCACTACAATCCTTAAATTTAACAACGAAAGAGTTTATAATATATAATTTGTCAATTTTTAATGCATTTATTAAAATGACTTCATGCCTCTTTTTTTTTTTTTTTTTTTTTGGTGGTACGCAGGCCTCTCACTGTTGTGGCCTCTCCTGTTGCGGAGCACAGGCTCCGGACGCGCAGGCTCAGCGGCCGTGGCTCACGGGCATAGCCACTCCCAGGCATGTGGGATCTTCCCGGACCGGGGCACGAACCCGTGTCCCCTGCATCGGCAGGCGGACTCTCAACCACTGCGCCACCAGGGAAGGCCCATGCCTCTTTATTCTTCAGATAATTAACATGGAGAACTATATACATTGATTGATTATCAAATGCTAAACTAGTCCTCGTTCCTGGCTTAAGCCCACTTGACTCTGATATTTTTTTCTTTTTATTTATTGTTGAGTAATGCTGGTCTCATAAAATGAGTACTCTCCACTTCCATTTTCTGGAAGCAATTCTATAAAATTGGTATTATTTTTTCCCTAAACACGTAACAGAATTTACTAGCAAAATCTGTTACCTGTGGTTTTGTTTGGAAGTTTTTAAGTACAGATCTAATTTCTTTCATAGATATGGGATCATTCAGGTTATCTGTATTTTTTTCTTGAGCAAGTTTAGTAGTTTGTATTAATATCTTTCACAGAATTGGTCCATTTCATCTGAGTTTCTACGCTGACTACTGGTGGATACAGAATTATTCACAGTAGTTACTCTTCTCAGTCTTGGGTGCTGTGGTTGGGAAGCACCTCCTCCATGCCCCTGCACTCCTGTATTGCTAATTTGTATCTTCTTTCTTTGTTTTTGGTTAGTAGGCTTAGAAATTTATCATTTTTATTGTTCTTTAAAAAAAAAACTTCTGGGTTTATTTATTTGATTTTCTGCCCTAAAAGAGCTGTTAACTTTCTTGCTTACTTCCCCCTAACTGCTTTGGATTTAATTTACTAAGCTTTTTCTGTGTGTGTGTGTGTGTGTGTGTGTGTGTGTGTGTGTGTGTGTGTGTGTGTGTGTGTGTGTTTTAAGTGGAAGTTTATGTCGCTCCTTGTTCTTTTCATAAAAGTAAGCATTTTAATGCTATAAATTTTCTGCCATTGACTGCTTTAGCAGCATTCCATCAAATTTGGTATGTTACATTTTCATTTAGTTTAAAATATTTCTTATTCGCCTTGGAAATAAAGTAGGTTGCTTAATTTCCCAGTGTTTGGGGAATGTTCCATATTTCTACTGGGGACTTTCCAGATATCTTTCACTTATTAATTTCTAGTTTAATTCTGTTATTATCTGTGAATATCCTTTGTGATATTTCTATTCTTTGACACTTATTAATCTTTAGTTACGTCTAAAAATATATATATATATATACACACATATATATATTATATACTTTAAATATATATATGTATATATATATATAATTCTGACAGAAGAATAAGAATGAAGTTTTCATTAAAACATGAACTTTCAGAATTATAGTAACTGCAGTCAGGACTGTGTTCTTGTAGTCCCTGAACGCCTTTATGACTATGGTTAGACTAAAGTGAATATTCTGGCATCTCTATTCAGGAAGGTAATTTTTTTAAGTGTTGACCAGGGATAAGTCTTAAGTGATTATACCGTCAAACTGGCACTGTCTCCTCCGATTTTCCCCCCTAAAGCCTACTGACAGAGAAGGTTCTTAAATCACTACATTCTGCAGGGAAGAAATAATTGAGTTCCATACAACAAATATGTCACCTAGCAAATGTCTCTCTGCCTGAAATAAGTGTAGGCACCTGTCAGGTTCCATGTTAAACACAAGGGACGCTTTATTTCTGTAGGTGCATGTGTTAGCAGAGCTCTCCCCACAACTATCATGAGACTGAAATTATTGCCCCAACTCCCACTTTGATGACTGTGTTACAACAACTTTAGAAGCATAATTTAAAAACTGTAATAGCTGAATAATTAAGCATTGAGTACTTAGCAGCACTGTAATTAAAGAGCGATAGCTGCCCTTTCTCCTCTGTAATTATCTGTGTAAGAAGGAGGTTGATACCACTTAAAAGACATGCACGGTCTTCTCAAAGATACTGATGAGAAATTCTTAAACCATGAAAAGAAGTCCCTCTATTGCTTTATATAGTTAATATTCATACCAGAGAAGCAAATGTATGATAGAGGATGACCTGGGGTCTAATTTTAGTTCTGCTGATAAAGAGCTGGGGGCGTGTCTACCTGACCTGACACAGTCTGCAGTGCGGGCTCCCTGAGGACTGAGGCTGACAGGCCACGTGTCGCAGGTAGGCGACATAAAGTCTTCTGGGTACCAAAGAGCAACAGCTCTACGTGTCCGAGATTAGACGGAGGTCTGTCATCTGTCTCAGGGCCATTCATCCTGACCTGTCTCTCAAAGGTGTTCAAGTAGCATAGTAACTTCCAGGCATCACCCTCTTCTGATGCACTGTAATACTTGAGGAATTTATTGACATGTTTATGTTCTTATTTCCACCGTGATGAAAAGCAACGTCTTATTAGCACGAGACATGATTGAATTATACACCAAGTTCACTCAACAGGACACAACAGCACCGACTTCAAAAGAATGCATCCATCCATCCTCACAAACAGGCCCACGGTCAAACACAGTGAGCACTGCATGATTCCTTGTTTTCCATCTTTCTTTTATGTTCCTTGTGCTTTTTTCTGGCCCTCGGAAAACAGAGAAGTAGAAGCAGACACTGAAGGCCGAAACGCATTCATCTGGAGAAGAGGGTAAAGCAGAGGCGCTCCCTCCCGAGGTACCCAAGGAACTGGAGTCAGTGGAGGGATAAGGCAAGACCAGGAGAGGGATGGGAAGCGGTGGCCTGCTGTTCCCAGGAGACGTCCACAAAGAGCGGGGTGGCGGCACGGCAGCGGCTTGGTCTATGCGATGATTGGTAGAGGTTTGTGGTAGCCTCTGGAGGTGTCGACTGAGGTTTATTTTCATGATTAGCTACATCAATACATCAGTGCCTTCTTCCAGGGTTACCAGAGGGCAGAGAGAAATCCATACAGTAAATAAGCCAAAACAGTATCACCAAATCCAAACAGAGTACACACAGCCATGGAAACGAGGCAAGAAATAATCTGCAGCTGAGATTCCAAAATCCCCTCTTGGTATTAAGTGCAATTGGGATTCGGGGAGGAGGGACCTCTGACACGACCCACCCGGGGCTCCGTCTTAATGAGCAGGTAGGCGTGGGAGGGGGCGGAAGGGCTGCCTGGAAAGTTTCTGTAAACAGATCATTCATGGTGAGTGACAATCAGAATGAGCCTCATAAGGGCAACTTTTAACCAACAGAGAGAATTGGGTCTGATTAGCTTATAACTTTCAAAATACCGTTAAAAAAATCATACTCAAAGGGTTTCAGTTTTTTGGCCTGATTACTCAAAGAGTTGCTTAAAAAAATAAAAGAAACTTCCAGTTAGTTGACTGGATATGCATTTAAAGGCCAAAACTTATGGTAGTAACTATTTTTTTATTAACTATATTGAGTGTATTTTACAATTAAATGCACTCATATTAAATGTAGAGTGGGATGAGTTTTTAACAAACGTTGGGTTGGCTGAAATGTTTGTTCAGTTTTTTTCCGTAAGGTGGCTCTAGTAGCACTCAGTTGTCTTTAAGTTAATTTGAAACAGTTTTGTTAGATTGTATGTGACAGCTGTCATATCAGCATGCATTTAAAAAAAGATCAAAATTGGTGAATTTTTGTGTAGCCATTGAATATTGAAGATGAAAGAAAAGAGCAACATTTCCAGCATATTATGCTTTATTATCTCAAGAAAGGTAAAAATGCAACTGAAATGCAAAAAAAGATTTGTGCAGTGTACAGAGAAAGTGCTGTGACTGATCGGATGTGTGAAAAGTGGTTTGTGAAGTTGGGTGCTGGAGATTTCTCACTGGATGATACTCCACGGTTGGGTAGACCATTTGAAGTTGATGGCAATCAGATCGAGACATTAATTGAGAACAGTCAACATTATACCATGCGGGAGGTTGCCAACATACTTAAAATATCCAAATCAAGCATTGAAAATCATTTGCACTAGCTTGGTTATGTTAATCGCTTTGATGTTTGAGTCCCACATAAGTTAAGCGTATTTCTGCACGCAATTCTCTACTTAAATGTAATAAAAACGCTCAGTTTTTAAAAAAAATTGTGACGGGTGATGAAAAGTGGATATTGTGCGATAATGTGGAACAGAAGGGATTGTGGGGCAAGCGAAATGAACCACCACCACCACACCAAAGGCCAGTCTTCATCCAGAGAAGGTGATGTTGTGTATATGGTGGGATTAGAAGGGAGTTCTATTATGAGCTCCTTCTGGTAAACCAAAACGATTAATTCCAACAAGTACTGCTCCCGATTAGACCAACTGAAAGCAGCACTCGATGAAAAGCATCCAGAATCAGCCAACAGAAAACACATAATCTTCCATCAGGATAACGCAAGACCACGCACGTGTTTCTGTGATGACCAAGCAAATCCTGTTACAGCTTGGCTGGGAAGCTCTGATTCATCCACCATATTCACCAGACATTGCACCTTTGGATTTCCATTTATTTTGGTCTTTACAAAATTGTCTTAATGGAAAAAAATGTCAATTCCCTGGAAGACTGTAAAAGGCACCTGGAACAGTTCTTTGCTCAAAAAGATAAAAAGTTTTGAAAAGATGGAATTATGAAGTTGCCTGAAAAACGGCAGAAGGTAGTGGAACAAAAGGGTGAGTACATTGTTCAATGAAGTTCTTGGTGAAAATGAAAAATGTGTCTTTTATTTTTACTTAAAAAAAAAACCGAAGGAACATTTTGGCCAACCCAGTATTATCTACTCACATAATCACAAATGAAAATAGAAAACAGAAAGTTTCCATCGTGACCTTCAGGCCCCTTTCTCCTAGCCTTTAGGCAACCACAGATCTGCTTTCTGATACTGTACATTAGCTTTGCTTTTTCTAGAATTTCATATAAATGGAATCATCCAGTATGTTTTCTCCTGTGTCTGGCTTCTTTTACTCAGCATAAATTTTTGAGATCATCTAGGTTGATGTTTATCAGTTGTCTGTTTATTTTATTACAGAGCACTAGTAATTCAGTGTGTAGAAAACTGCGTACATACAATTCACCCTGCTGTGTTCTGAATTTTACCTATTACTTGTGCTTACCATATTCTGTATCCTTAGCAGATGAAAAAAAAATCCAAAGCCAACTCTTTTAACCCTGATATTTAGTATGAAATATATTTTTAACTGTGATCCCAAATACTTGAATATACATATGTATAGGTGTCTGTGTGTATATAACTTATGAACATAATCATATAAGCATGTACACAATGTATGAGTTTACATAATGGAAAAGAATTCCAAAGCAAGAGGAAGCTTCGCTATTTAAAGTCCTCTGCATTCTGATCTACGTCACATATAACAAATGATGATCAGAATACACTATATTGATTTCAAAACCCATTCATGGGTCAAGATGCACAGTTTGTCAAGGAAGAACTTAGAATATCTTTTGTTTTGTTTTGTTTTGTTTTGTTTTTGCGGTACGCAGGCCCCTCACTGTTGTGGCCTCTCACGTTGCGGAGCACAGGCTCCGGACGCGCAGGCTCAGTGGCCACGGCTCACGGGCCCAGCCGCTCCGCGGCATGTGGGATCTTCCCGGACCGGGGCACGAACCCGCGTCCCCTGCATTGGCAGGCGGACTCTCAACCACTGCGCCACCAGGGAAGCCCTAGAATATCTTGATTACCAGGTTGCCACCCTGTTACACAGGGTCTTGCTTTCCTGAGCTACTCAGGATTTGCCGCAGTAAAGGCACTAGATCCTTATGCTGTGGGGCTGAATCCTTGTTCTCTTCCTCACTGTCAGCTGACCCATCAGACCCTGGTCAGTAAGACCTTCCTTTCCCGACCCTCTGCCTTGGCTGGAGGGTCAGTTACAATTTTCTATTTGGGGAACTTTTTTGAGTTTATATTCTGATCTGAAACTATGTTCTATGCAGGTGAAGTGTCTGAACCCTAGATGCATATGATAAATATTCATTTCTCCTTTCTAAGCAAAGTGGTGGTTGCCAAATTAGATTCTACTTTATGCAAACAGTTTTCCAGTCTCTCTTTCTATATATTTGTGCATTTTAAGCCTTATGTGATTCTATCAGTTTCCTGGACACTCTGTCTCTGCTTAGACTCCTAAGTCTAGTGAAATAAAAGAATGCATTACATTGTTAAAGATAAATATAAAGATTTATGATAGGTCCTTATTTTATGCATTAATTTTCCCAAGGCAAAGACCATGCAGTATTCACTTGTTCTCTGCTGTGAATCTGGGAGAAAGCATGACACATAAGAGGTACCTAGTTAATGCTGAGTGAATATATTTATCAAAGCTATTACCCTTTTATTTTCTGTCTACTGAAGCTCGTTGAGGAAACAGTCATGCAGAATGGGCTCTGGTAGAAAGCAGAGTCGCTGTCCTGAGCCAGTTTTGTTATCTTGGGCAAAGTCATTTCTGGGTCTCAGTTTTCTCCTCGATAAAGTGTGGGTAATAGTAGGATTCAGATGTTGTGGTGATGATAACTTAATATATGTGAAACACTTAAGAAAATGTTTACCAAATAGTAAATGACATATAGGTGTTAAGCTTTATTGTTATATGTTGTAGGAGAGCAGAGTATGCCACTCTAAATATGCCTCTTTGGCATAAGGATTATTTTGAGAAACAGCTGACTGGGGTCTGATGGGAGCAGCTCTGAAAACAGTAGAACTTACCTTTTTAAGGGAAATTTACATTCATAAAGGAAATCCTCATTTGTAAAGGTATCTCCTGCTCTGTACCTGGAAGAGATGAGACTCCAATCATGGCTTAAATCTGCATAAAAAGCCGCACCCTTGTTTCCTGTGCTTTTTTCTGATCACCACAGAACCAGCCTCCCCAAGAAGATGGTATTTAAACCCCAAATTCTAAGCCATCTCTTTGAGTTACCCTTCCCTGAGTTTCCCATGTATGTATGAGATGTACATGTTAATAAACTTCTGTTTGTTTTTCTTTTGTTAATCTGTCCCATATTACTGGGGCCCCAGTGGAGAACCTGGACGAAGGGGAGAAGCAAAAGATTTTTTTCCTCCCCTACGAATCTTAACACTTATGCTTGGTGTTTAAGAATGCTACCCCAAAGGACTAAGAGAAAAGAGAAAAATTGTGTATTTTTAGTTCATAACTTCCATTTCACACTTCTGTGGATTTATTCTTTGGTTCAAATCCTAATTCTTTTTTTTGTTGTTTTTGTTTTGCCCTGGAGAAATAAGAAATTAATCACTAAACTGATTATTCCTTCTTACCTTGTTGTGAATTTTTCCATGTGAAGTGTTTGTGTATAAACATTTTTATTATTATGTGTTGACAATAAATTGCTCTCTGGGGAAAAAATTCCCTATCTCAGGAGCGAGGAGAGGTGTACCATTTTTCAGGTTTGGTCTTTTCTTGCATCTACACCCTGAAATGACTGTCACCCTGGCTTCCTGTCCACAGCCTCTTGTCACCTTTCCCTTTGGGGTTAACTGTGACGCAGAGAAGAACGGGTCCTTTACGACGGTGAAGTCCTTGAAGTCAGAACAGACTCACTTATTTGTATGTATCTGTATGCAAGTGCCTCCCTACAGAAACAGTTCAACATATTTTTGTTAAAAGAAACATGAATTCACTCTTGGAATGTGGTTTTCTTAAACAGAAACCTTACAGCCACCCTCTCTGCTTTCACACGTTCATCAGTAAAGATGACCGAGTGGCAGTGTGCACACACTAAGTGAAACCCCAAAGAAGACACGAGAGCTGAGGGGAGCTAGAGCTTTCATGGGCTCACGGGGATGACCCCCGAGTCAGGCGGGGTCGGGTAACAAAAGTCTCAGGTGGATCAAAGTGAATTTCCGAGAGACTGACAGCAGCAGGCTGCGGACGAGAGTGACGGAGGATGGAGGCTGAAGGACGAGGCCCCCTGCCCCTCCTCTGTCTCAGGATCTGGCTCCAGGGCCCGGAGCTCCACGTCCTGCCCTCCTGGGGGCTGGCATCCCTCCCAACCAGCAGCGTGTTCAGCAATGTTTGCTTTCTGCTTCTTTAGCAACCTTTACAAGGATGTATGTTACGTTTGTAAAGCCCTTGAGAGCTCTTTTAGGTCGTCTCTTCATCAGGGAAATAAAACATTTATGTTGATTTTATATATATATATATATATATATATATATATAAAATACACACACACACACACACACACGGAAGCTCAGTTCAACCAAATGATGGGCTATTTATTTCCTAGGGATGCTATAACAAAGTGTCACAAACTGCATAGTTTGAAAGGATACAAATTTATTCTCTCAGTTCTGGAGTCAGAAGCTTGGAATCAAGGTGTCTGTCGGCAGGGCCATGCTCCTTCCGAAGGTTCAGGCAGAAGATCCCTCCTTCTTGGAGCTTCTGCCGGCTCCAGGCTTTCCTCAGCCAATGGCCACACCCCTCCAGACTTTGGTCAGTGTTCACATGACCTTCTCTTTTCCTCTGTATTTCCTGTGTCTCTTACAAGGTTACCTGTCACTATGTCTAAAGTCCACTCAGATAATCCAAGATGACCATCTCACGGTCCTTAACTTAATCACACTGGCAGGGACTATTTCCAATATGACCACATTCACAGGTTCCAGGGGTCACGACATGAACCTGTCTTTAGGGACCATCATTCATTGTACGAAGGAGTAGAATATAGAAGAGATGCTATTTTTATTTAAAAATGATGGTGATCAGGCTTCCCTGGTGGCGCAGTGGTTAAGAATCTGCCTGCCAATGCAGGGTACACGGGTTTGATCCCTGGCCTGGGAAGATCCCACATGCCGCAGAGCAACTAAGCCCGTGCGCCACAACTACTGAAGGCCGCGTGCCTAGAGCCCATGCTGCAACAAGAGAAGCCATGACAATGAGAAGCCCCTGCACCGCAACGAAGAGTGGCCCCCGATCGCTGCAACTAGAGAAAGCCTGCGCATGGCAAAGAGGACCCAACACAGCCAAAAATTTAAAAAAATAATAAATAAATTCATAAAATTGATGGTGATCTAAAGCTATTATAGAGGTAAATGTCCAAAAATCAATTATTTTAATAATCCTGTCCTTAGGAGATTTTCCCAGATGCTCATATCTGAGTACTTCAAACTGAGTATGTGTGAAACATGCAGACGTTCTTAACCATCGAAGTAAAACAACCTAGGTGCATAATGTCTAAAATTTCTCTAGACAAGTTTCTCTAGAGAAAAATTCAACTAAGAAGCTTTAAAAAAGGAATTATGATTTAGAATATCACTATTTTACAACTCTTTTAGAAATAAGAGATCTAGGTAATGTGATGAGCGATTGATAAAACAGAAAAAGACCACCAGATATTATGAGGACTCTGAAGTCCTCATACACCTACGATGTATTCTTGGCAAAATAACAAAACTTGGACTCTCATCTGGCTTCTAGATCTAGCCAGAGTTTTAAAGAAAATAATGAGACTGGAGAATTAGGTTTGACAACGTCAATGGAATCTGACCTACAAAATCTAGACTGAGAGATTTTCCAGGATTAAACTGCCAGCGAGGAGAACTACCTTGTATTAAAAAAGAAATGTCAAGGATTGCAATGCATATACAGTACATCATTTTGCTCTAGATACAAGTATGGAAATCATTAAAAAATTATGACACCGTGAGGGGTATTTGAACATTGCCTGGATATTTAATGATATTAAAATATATTGTTTTATTTAGGTAGAATAATAACTTTGTATTTACTTTTAAAATATTTAAAAATATATTAGATGTGCATACTGAATTTCCTATGGGTGAAATTATATGATGTTTGAAATTTATTCCAAAAAGTAATCTATGGGGGGGCAAAAATGGGTAGTGCTGCAGATGAAATAAAATTGACCATGAGGTGATAATTATTTAATCTGGATAGGCTATATGAAATTCAACATATTATTAACTCTACTTTTGAAATGCTTAATTTTTAAAAGATTATATAAAACCACTTTAAATAAAATCTAATGAAGCAATATTACTTACGTTAACAAAACACATGCATGTGTCATTTTTAATTGCTAATGTGGTTTCAATAAGGAAACTCCAACTTTCAGAAATACTTGTAGCCTCTCATAACCTGAGAAATTTTGTGTTTGTGTAACAGTCTCTCTGAAGGAGTTGAGTGACTAGCATTTTGTCAGAGTAACTGACTAGCACGGGAAAATACCTGCTTTTTCCTTTCACACATTTCTGCTGTATGTAACAAAAACATATGCTATTGCTGGATTTATAGTCCGACATGTCAACTTTTTCCTTCTTTACATGAGGTGCTTGGTATAATTCAAAGAGAAGTGTCTTTCAGTATGAAGTATTTGCCCTTGGTGTTCATCACACGGTCTTTTACATAGAAACGATACGTTTCTTCTAAACATAATGCTCATTACATACGACCTAAATATTTCACACCTCCTAGATTTCAGACATTGTGCACATCATCCACAATGGTTTTCTACATATTTTCACTGTACTCAGTTTGAAGATATTCTAAGATACATATAAGCACTGGTGAAAATCTTGGGCCATAGAGATAGGATTGTTAGAATAAATAATTTGTGGACATTTACATCTACATTAGCTTTATATCACCATCAATTTTGAATAAAAAATAGCATCTTTTCTATTTTTACTCATTCATACAATGAAAATATAATGAGCTCTTAGATAAAATAGGCAGTACAATGAACAGTTAATAACATGTGCTTTGAGATCAGATTTCAATGCAAAACCTGCCCTTTGTCACAAGGGCACGTGACCTAAGCATGTGGAGCCTTGGGACCCTCACCTGTGATATCTGGCAGGTAATACCACCTACCAGTTAGGACAGTGTGAAGATTAAATGAGATGGTGGACATAAAAGCCTCATAGTATGTACTAAGCACACAGCAAATGTTAACCCTTGTGAGATTTATAATAGGCGCGCCTTGGCGCTACGTTCCCTTGAGATAAAAAGACCACCTAGATGTTGCTGTTATCCTCAAAGAACTTAACCAAACTAAGGCACATTTAAATGCGTGAGAGATGCCGCACAGTGTGCAGGAGATGGGGAGATGCCACCCAGGTCCTCTTTCCGAGGGAAGGTGCGCCACTCGCAGGGGGAGTGTGTTGGGCAGAGAGACCCCAGCTCTTAGCTCCTTCAGGGCTGGCCTCAGCTTCAGAGGCTCGTTTTGTCCAAAGTCAGCCAATGCAGAGCAACCCGCATCTGGGACTGGACAAGGTGGGAGCACACAGGCCCGCCCTCCTGGCCCGGTGGACGGCTGGTGGGCGCGATTGCTTCCAGAGCTGCCCACTGGCTCAGCTGTGTCTTTGTCCGGCTTGTGTTCAGCTTCTGACTCTGCCCAATCGTACTTGCTCCTGCATCCTCTCATGAGGTTGACCAGCTGCCTGCCCTCCATCTCCCTGTCTGTGTCCCCAGAATGGCTCTGTGAGGCTCATCAGAAGTGGTCCAAGGAAGCGGGTGGTAAAGAGAGGGTTTCTAACCAGACTCTCCCACCGCCTGGTGCGACCCCTGCCTGGTGTAGCTCTGACAAGCCCTGTCCCCCCAGAGCTCTCTGTTGGGGCGGCCGTGGCTTTCTCTCTCCTCTTTCCCCTCCTTCCACAAGTGATGGTCCTCATAAACAGCACGCATGACACAATTCACCTCGTCCCTGTTTCCAGGGAATTCAACCAGCAGACAAGTGCTAAGGAACGATCTACAGCACTGGACCCTGGCTTGGTGGTTGGGGTGAAGTGAAATTAAACAGCGGGGCTAGATGTTGAATGTGATGCTAGAGAGGAGCATTTTAATAGGCCGAAGTTAGAGCAAAAATATGAAGGTTGGAAAAATCAGGGAATAAACTGTGAAAACTGAATTTGGTGAGAAAAAACGGTCATGTGGAGAGGAGGCTATGAACGGGCAGAGGTGAGCTCGTGTGACAGGTCTGCTTTCCAAAGTTTACACTGCAACAGAAAATTGAAGAATTTTACTATCAGAATGTATCCTGTTTGCTGTGACTAATTAGCTGGCAAATACCTGATGGCCAGTGGGTTCAAAGTGTTTGTCGAGAAATTAAAATCATGGATATGATGCTCCAACTGGAGGGAAGAACTGCATCCCTGAAGAGGCCTTGGCCGTGCATTTGAGGGATGCAAATGACCTAGACTGACCTTGAAGGGAAAGGCACTTTTCCTCTCTACTCTCACATTTCAACTCCTGTTGAAGCAGAAAATAACGGAAACACCTTGTTTTCAGTTATTTTTGTTTAAAAACATGGCTCTGGAAGATTCGATCAATCTTTAGATCCCAAATTGAAATGTGTCTAATAGTGGATTTTTAATTTTCTTTCCAATTTTGTTTTAATAATAGAAGCACAGAATTCCAAACCAGCAAAGCAAGTTGAGGCAGGTCTGCACACATCTTGGTTTCCTACGGTAATGTGGCATCAACAGTCCTCCCCTCAACAGAGTTGTGGTGGGGATTATTATTGTGATATACATTAGCACAGCTTCATACTATGAAGATGTTATTGTTGTAACTAAAGAGCTCAAGGGAATGATTTTTTTTTTTTTTTTTTTTTTTTTTTTTTTTTTTTTTTTTTTTGCTTTCCGCGGGCCTCTCACTGTTGTGGCCTCTCCCGTTGCGGAGCACAGGCTCCGGATGCGCAGGCTCAGTGGCCACAGCTCACGGGCCCAGCTGCTCCGCAGCATGTGGGATCCTCCCAGACAGGGGCACGAACCTGTGTCCCCTGCATCAGCAGGCGGACTCTCAAGCACTGCGCCACCAGGAAAGCCCAAGGGAATGATTTTTAACCTGAAGAAATACTTCAATAATCTGTCAACTTTATTACAATTTCTCTTATGTTCCTTTATATTCTTCCTTTCGGTTTTTAAATTTTTTCTCATCATCCACTTTGTCTTTGTACATTTCCAACCCATCCACCCTGTGCATGATGTGCTAAGAAATGTGATGACATAAAATGAATGATTTTCTTTATTTTTATCTATATTTTCTATTCAAGGAAATGGAGGCTCAGGCAAGGTTACAAAATACCCTATTCACAATAACAGTAAGTTGCAAAGCTGAGATTCAAATTGATATCTCTGCACATCAGAAGATGCTTTTCTGTCCTGTACTCTTAGGCCAGCATGCTCCCTCTCTGGCTTCCCGCCCCTGCTGGCACCATCCTGCCCTCAGACAGACTGTTCACTCCTTTCTATGTGAGGACTTTGGAGAAAATCAGACTCTGGCTGACCTCAGGCTCCATGGTCTTATTCTGAAACTCTCAAAATCAGGCAACAAATGTCTCAGGTTTGATTACTAGCCAGTATGCTATACCCGGTCCTAAAGGAAAAGACTGATTGGATAGTATTAAAATTAATAACTTCTCTTCACCAAAAGACACCATTAAAGAAGTGAAAAAGCAAGAACAGAGCAGAAGATACTTGCAGCAAATTCAACCCCATTACGGCATAAGTCCAGAATATGGAAGGACCTACAAATCAACCAGAACTCATCACCATTATCACCACCATCATCGTCACTATCATCATCATCAACATCACTATCATCACCACCATCAATTATCATCATGACCATCATCATCACCATCATCGCCATCATCATCACTATCATCATCACCACCATCAACATCATCACCACCATCACCACCATCACCATCATCATCATAACCATCACCATCATCATCCTCACCTTCATCCCCATAACCATCATCATCACCAACATCATCATTATCATCATCAACATCACCAGCATCATCATCACCATCATCACTATCATCACTGTCATAACCATCACCATCATCACCATCACCATCATCATCAGCATGGTCATGCCTAGAAACAGGTATCTCACAGAAGGGGGATTCCAAACACACCACGCTGGAGAATCATGGTGCTCCTGAGTACCATGAGGACATTTTCTGGAATATTCCCAAGTAGGAAATGCACAAATATATTCAGATGTTGAGTTAGTGTGGATGGGGCACAGTTTTCAGGCAACATTAGTATCTATTCTCTAAAAGAGTTTCATCAGAACAGTTCCTTCTGCATCTGACCCGACCAAGACTGACTTGGGGTATTTTTCCATGGGATGCAGTGCCTGGAGGACTTTATGTTAGACTCTAACTTCCCAAATGGAGGCTGCTGGGGAGGAGTGGTGTACAGTGCCTTAGAAGATCTTGTCTTTTGTGAACAGAGAAGTATTTATCTGCATGGATTAAAGGGTCTGAGTTACTAAACTGATGAAAGGGAGAGAGGGGAGGCAGCAGAAGGGGGAGAGAATGTATTTTTATGATGAACAGTCACCTAGTATATATTATTGCAGTTACTTTTAATGCAGTTGCACAGTGCCATTTTAGCATTAGAGAAAAGGAATTATGGGATTACAAGGAAAGAAGATTCTAAGAAGTGGTGATCTTCTGAAGAACTACATCTGGAACCCAGACATGCTGCTAGTGGGGCATCTTCCATTTTCCATCCTCAGGTGGTTACAAGTTTATGTAGTGAGAGTTTCACTAAGTCCAACAGCTACCCTGGAAATACGTTCACTTTTTTGGTGCTAATGCTTTATACTCTGGGAACTTTGGAGAACACAGTGTGCTTAAAGGAACAACAAACTTCTGAAGAAAAGAGCAAAAGCAGAGTGTACTTTTTAAAATAAGTTAAGGGCTCCCAGCGAGGACTAATGGCTTCTAACATTTGTTCATTCAGTGAACTAATTACCATGTGGGCACAGGAGGTCAGCACCGTCAGACTAATAAGGTGCTGTGTCTCCTACTGGACATGGGCTGGCTGGTGGGTTTGGCTATGTAATTGCTCAGACATTGAGAGAAGGGAAAGAAAATATTCACAGAATCAATGATTTAATATTAGATTTTTTGGGAGATTGGGATTGACATATATACACTAATATGTATGAAATAGATAACTAATAAGAACCTGCTGTATAAAAAATAAATTAATTAAATTAAAAAAATAAAAATTTTAAATAAAAATTACAAATAATATTAAAATATCTATCAACTAATAAAGAGATAGTATTATGTTATCATAACATTCAGGATATGAATATATAATAATGGAATAATACAGATAAAGATCCTTGGAGCACCTCCTCACTTCCATTCCCATGTCCTCCTCTCCAGTCATTTCCCAACTGAATTTTACAAGTAGACTTCTAGTTTACAGTTAATGGACCTTTTTAACATGGTGTTGATCTTTAATTTTTATTTGGATGTAATAAAGATGCATAAAGCTAAAAAAATAATTAAAAAATAATAGATTTTTCAATGTTTTTTCTTTACTGTGATAAGAAGATCGGAACATTTTAAATTACAAATTTTACAATGATGAATAACATCTTTAAAATAAAAATGTACCTGTGTTGATAGCTTTTATTTGGGAGTAAACCTACGCCATCAAATCAGTCCTTGTTTTCTGTGTACAAAAACTGAGCCACAGAGAAGGTAGCTGAGCTATAAGGACTAGACCAGCTCTTTCCTGACAGAGCTGGGGCCTGGTGTGTGTCTTGTTTCCCAGTCCAATGTTCTGATGCGTTCACACTCATCAGATTCAGTGTCATTACAATTTGTTTTGTATTTAAAACCTGATGGCTTAGAAGTTGAGGTTGGAAAAGTGCTTTCAAGTACCTCAAGATTGTGCATTTTTTCTAGCAGACACATCACTAAACAGGCCTGACAGTAAAATGGGGGAAAGCCTTGGCCTGATGGCTTCTGCCCTCTCTTGATTTTCACCCACTGACGTTACTGCGTATCCTGTGTTATGTGAAATACACACCCTTGTGTTCTAGATTTTACCCAGTCAAAAAACCCCTAGTAATCAGAATAATCAAATTATTGCAAGCCTATGAAATTAAGATTTCAAAAGATGAGAAGGTAATTGAAATGAAGCATCAAAATAAATATAATAATAATAATAAAGTTTTAATTTATGAATCAGACACTGTTCTCTGCACTTGGCCAGTCATCATCTAACCATTTCGCCAGCCACACAGGCCCGCACACTTGTTATCTCCACTTTATGGTTGGCAGCATTGAGGCACAGAGATGTAAATGCACTGTTTAAGGTCACACATTCAGCCCTTGGTAGAGTCAGGTTTCTAAACAAGGATTCTGACCCCAGAGTCTGCTACAAGCACCTAAAAGCAACAAACCTGTCGCTCTTTGTTAAAATAAACCTGACTACACACAAAACAGCACTGGCTGAATCTGCAGCCTAAGAATCAATGCTGTGCCCTGCCCCCTCCCACAAACACACATACAGCACGCCCACTAGCGTCTGTTTATTCACCCTCAGCTCCTTGTGGGAATGACTGATTGCTTTCCATTGCTGTTCTTTCAGCCCAATGCTCCAGAGTAAAGGTTTAAAAACAGTTTTGAACAAGAGATGGAAAAATGTGTTGACAAAACTAAGTTATCAGTAGACATTTTGTATGAATAATAACTTCTGAAAAGTCTTCTAAAACTTAGAGCCGTATATTAAAAAAACAAAACCAAACCAAACCTGTTCTCTTCTTGGGAACAATTTTCAATAGAAATGAAATGATTTTAGAATAATCATGACTTGCAAATTAAGTGTAGTCACTCTTAAAGAAAAATTAACCTTTCTTTTTTCAAACTGGCATCTGTTAATTTGGAATTTTATTCTAAAATAAAATGCCTTCTCTTTCCC
>NW_006797999.1:721621-763462 GCF_000442215.2 Lipotes vexillifer | reverse complement strand
CTTTCCCTAAAGAACTGGGATACCTGAAGGATCCACACGTGTGAAGCCGCTTTAGTTTTTACTTTTGGAAAACAAGCTCTTCTCTTGAATTAATTAACAAATGATTGCTTATCCTATGATGAATTCCGTGGAGGTAGATGACTTTGCCTCCACATTTAAAAAGTTGTTAAATAAATCCAACTGCACGCAGCATAAATTAAGTGAGAATTAACACTGTGGTGCACCATTTGGTCTGGTGTAGATGGGATTGTGTGTCATCACCCAGGCATACGTTACACCAAAGCATCGGCCCCATCAGGACATGACCAGTCTTCCCTGACCTGGGCAGTCATTTGAATCCTCACAGGCTCAACGTTTGCACACAGGAAGGTCCCTGCCCTGACGCCTGGACGTCCATATGAGGATCGGGTGTTACCATATCTGGGAAGGGTTACTGGATGGATTAATGACCAAATATTTATAGTAATTAAGCAATAAGAAATTAAACTTTGATCAGTAGTTGGTATTATTTCCCTTTGCCCGACCTACTTTGACTCTATACTCAGAGGCAGGGTGACGTCTAGAATATTTCCCTTAGCTACTTACGAGCTGTGCAGTCACCCCCATGTGTGCTCAGCCCTGCGGCGGGAGCTCACAGGCCCTGCTCCTCTGCAGCCAAGCGTGGCTGTGATTTATCACCAAACCCGCTAGCGTTGTTATGTTTCGACTCATCTGAGTATTTTGTTTGTACCTCTTTTTTGATATGAGACTTACTCAGCTTAGTACCTTGCTTGCCCTTCTTCCAAAACAGTAACACCAGACAGTTAGTTATCTGACAAGTCCCCTACAGCTGCCTAGACCACAGCCTCCAGAGTGAGGTCTGAGATGCCTGTAGGCTCAGCAGCGGGAAGTTACACTGTGAATAAGATGTGCTGGGTCACAGGGCGGGGGGCAGCCTGCTTCTGAACATGCAGAAAATGATGGAGAACAAAACGGCACACCTGTTTGTCCCTCTTTTTGGATCAAGACACATTCTACCTTATCTTAAAGAGCTCGCATGGTGGGCACCGTGTGCCCTGCCGGGCAGAATGATTCTGGAGATTGGCCAGCCTCATGCTTGGCTCCCCGCCAGGCTCAGCCTAGGGCTGCATACCTGGAAGCTATGTTTCTTGCCTTAAAATGCTTTTGCCTTAAAATATTGATATTACTATTTCGGATGCAGCAGCCACATCACATTCAAAATTTCCTTTTACATTAAAAAAAAAGATACCATAGTGATCAGTAGATGGCAAACTTGCTACACCTAAGTGCTGAGGTTTGGTTTTTCTGTTAGAAACTTCATCGACTTTTTAGTCTAAATATTACTGAAAGCTTCCTTAAATAACCAGTGTATTTACTTTATGGTAAAGCAGACCCCTCCCTCTGACAGTTGATGGATGCATCAAAGTTCCGGCCTTTTAAGATACTGTGGGCAAGGAAAATCCAATTCCCAGTTCATATAAACAAATGGCATGCTTTTAATTGACAAAGTCACTCCGTGTTTTAATCCTTATTAATTAACCCTTTCTCTCATTTCCTTTTGAAATGCTCTTGGTAGTTACCCCACACAACAGACACACCACGTGACGTGAACACAAATGGTCACCAGAAACACAGCAGAGAGTAGCTCCATGCCTTCCTACGTGTGGGGCACTGTTTTTGTCACTGCTTTATTATACTGCAACCAAACATGAGGAGGAAATTAATATGTTGAGATCAGCTAAGTGAAAATAGCAAATAGGAATTCAAGAAAGACAAGGGGAATTAAATTCTTCAAAAAAAAAAAACAAATTAATCTGATTAAGAAAACTAAGAGGCCGCCTGAAGACAAACACAATCTAATTGACTGTGATCAGAATTACCCTCTGGGGTTTGAGTTGTTTTCTACTTTGTAACGCTTTTGACAACTGACAGTTTGACCTGAAAAGAAACTGTGACTTTTAACTGATAGTAAATAGTAGTAATTTCCTGTAAATACTTTAGTGGGTCTTTAACACTAAACTTTATACTGCAAGGTCTAGATCACAGTAGAACAAGAAGGGGACTGTAATATGTATGTAAAACAATAAATGACAGCTGAGAAATAGATAATTTCAGGGACTCATGAGATAAGTAAATATTCCCTTTTGTGGAATATTAAGGAACTAATCTGGTTGAAGATACATACCCGGCTTATCTGTTTTAGAACCACCTGAAACACAGTGGCATGAAGCCACGACTCCCTTACTCTAGTCCCAACCCTGTGGGTCAGGAACGCAGGCAGGACACAAGGGTGCTCTTCCAGCTCCCATGGACAGAGGTACGTGGAGGACCTGGCAGATCGGTCCTGGCAGCTGCCTGGTTCTTCTGTTTCCCGTGTGGCATCTGCTGAGTCTGGAATGCTCAAAATGGCTACTCTGTGGTTTTGACTTGCATTTCCCTGGTGTTTAGTCTGTATACTGTTAGTGGGAAGTTAAAAAATGGTGCAGCTACTATGGAAAACAGTATGGAGGTTCCTTTAAAAGTTAAAAATAGAACTAGCATGTTATCCAGCAATTCCACCTCTGGGTGTACATCCAAAGTAAATGAAATCTGGACCTTGAAGATGTATCTGCACCCCTGGGTTCACTGCAGCATTAATCACAGTAGCCAAGACATGGAAATAACACAAATGTCCAGGGACAGATGAATGGATAAAGAAAATGTGGTTTATACATACAGTAGAGTATTATTCAGCCTTAAAAGTACAAGGAGATTCTACCACTTGTGACAACATGGATGCACCCGGGGGACATTATGCTAAGTGAGGTAAGCCAGACACAGGACAAATACTGCGTGACCTCATTTATGTGAGGAACGTAAAACAGTCAACCTTGCAGAAGCTGAGAGTATGACAGCAGCTGGGGCCGGGAGGAGGGGAGGCGGGAGCGGTGTTCAGTAAAGGTTCAGGTGTGCAAGATAAGTGAACTGTGGGCTTCTACTCTACGACACAGTGCCTGTAATTTCACAACAGGGCCCTGTCCGCTAAAAATCTGGTAGAGGGTAGATCTCACATTTAGTGTTCTTAAAACAACACAACAAAACAAATACAATAAACAAAGAGGCAAAAGGAAACCTCTGGAGGTGATGGATGTGTCTATTACTTTGATGGTGGTGATGGTTTTAAGTCCTAACTCATCAAATAAGATAAATTAAATATGTGCAGTTTTGTGTATCAGTTATACCTCATTAAAGCTGCTTTAAAAAATTAGCTTCCTCAGTCACCTATCTGGTGCCTGGGCTCTCCATGCGAATCCTCTGTGCTTTCTCACAGCCCGATGGTTTCTGGTTCGTGCACCTTCCGTGGAGGCTGCCTCACCCAGAGCCAGTGCTTGCAGATTCTGGGAGGAAAGGTGTAGGGCTTCATATGGCCTAGCCTTGGGAGTCCCAGGATTGCCTGTCTGCCACAGGCAATTGGCAAAGGAAATCCCTAAGGCCAGCCCCAGCTCAAGCGGAGGAAATTTAGACCCCTCTTATTAGTGGGAGAGGTGGCCAAGGATTTATAGCCATCTCAAATCTTCCAAAATAAGTATGGAAAAAGGAAAATTCAATGAGTTCAGAGGGAGATTAGAATTTCAGAGTAGAGTTTCAACTTAAGGGTTTCAGCAATGTGCTTTTATACATAAAACGGACAGAGTTTTCTGCCCCGTGGGTATTACAGCTGGTGGGTGGCTTCACCAGGAAGTGTTACTGTCTCATTGGTATCAAAGTTTGCAGGTTCCAGTCACATGTCTGGCTGAAAGCACTCATCTCTTTCCTATCAGCCTTGTTTAACTTTCTCATTGATGGAAAAAGAAAAAAACAATCTAATTCTACTCATTTCCTCTTGGTTACACTGCCTCCCAGGCTGTGAGAATTTCTGTTCTGTCCTTTTGCAAATTAAAATGAATGGTTAGGAAGTTCATGCATCTGATGCTATCACAAATACATGTTTGTTTCTATTCATTTATTTTAATAATAAGGATATTTTTATTAAAATATAATTTGACTCCATCCTTTATTTATGAAATATTGGTCCTTTTGGGTAAGAACTGTCCATCGCTAGTCTCAGCTCAAAGATCAATTAGACAAAAATCCATAGACTGGTCTGGAATGTGCTGTTTATAATTAATGGCCTTCAGAATAGAAGTTGTTAAAGCAGAGTCTTACCTGTCTTCCTCTGTCTTAACCTAGAATGTGATCTGTTTTGAAACATCAGGTATATACTTGAGATGCGATTTATATTTTATCCACTCTTTTTTTTCCCCGTAAGTGAAGACTCAGCAATAACATTTTTCCTATCCAGTAAAATTTACATTCTTGTGATATTGATTTTCAGAGGATATTATTTTAAATGAAGTTGAGAATTTAACAGTTTCTTCTGATTGCAATTGACTGACTGTCCTATATAGTTCCTTAGCATTTGAATATAATGGTCAATTTTGGTAAACTGCAAATAAAGAAAATGTCTTTTAAAATACATCAAAAAACATATATTCCTAAAGTATGGAGAGCTCATTTTAAACTCTGCTTTTGTATATTCCAAGACTGACGCACAGTGTGATTTAGGTGATGTACACGAGCGCGTTCAGCTGCTATAAGAATGCGTGTCCCTAACAGGACCGGCCTCCTGACGCAGGTCCAACGGAGGTTCCAACGCACTTGCCGGCCCGTGAGAAGAGGAACACTTAATTCTGCTGCTTCACCTGCACCAGCGACTTGTCAGCTTCTGACTGTGACCCATAATACTGCTTCAACTTGTGAAGAAATAAGCGGTGTAAAGATATTTTTGTTGTACTAACTTGGAAATTAATATTCTGGTATTAAGCTACTGATCTGGCCTGGAGAAACCTCATGGATTTTTAAAAACTGGAATAATAAGGACTTTAATCAGCATCTATTGAGTGCTTACTGCATTCCATGTCTGGTGCTGAGAGGTTTATGTGTGTTTTCTCATTTCATCTACTTTACAACATTTTGAGTTCAAATTGGTTGTTAATCTAATTTTGCAGTTGAGAAAACACACCCACAAGAACCCGAGCTTGGATTTAATCTGAGCCTTCTCCGCTTCAAGTGTTCTTGCCGCTGGGGTTTCCTGAAAAACGTTCATAAGAGCCCTGCTCGCTGCCAAATCCTCAGCTCTGCCAGAGGTACCTGGAACCGAGTGGTTAGAATTGGGCAGGAGAGAGCATGGGCTGGGGAGGTGGATCTCACCGTCTTCACAGTTCCCCCACTCTGTATGTACAGGGAGAAAATGCGCAGTACCTCGATGCAGAATACCGGCGAAGGTTTCCAGTGAAAACCAAGAATCTGAAAGCTCTGTCTCCATTTGCTTTTCTTTTTTTGATAATTTAAAGGCTCATTTAATTCTAATTTTTTAAACTAGTTTCATTTTCTCCTGCGTGATGGAAGCAGGGAAGGAGAAAATTTTTAGCTGGAAAGTGTTATTAATTTGGATATAGAAAAATGGAAATATAATATGTCTCCTCAACTCTAATATGTATGATCTATAAATAGGGAAACATCTGTCTATTCTTGTTGTTATAGTAAGTAGGACTTTTCTTCAATATCTCTGTTTTTTTTTTTACACTGGATTCAGGTGCAATGGAAATTTTTACAGTATGATGAAACTGATCACGTCATTAGAAAAAGAAGTGATGCCCAGCCCTCTTGCAATCTTACTCACTCAGAGTCTGAGACTGCTCTGTGGCTTCATTCATCCATTCTAAAATGTTATTGAATAGCTACCATCTGTCACACATATCGGTGAGTCCCAAGGCCACAGAAGTGAGCAAAGCTGACAATGTAAGCACCTCGGAGAAGCTATTACCCTCTGCCCTCACTGTGTCCTAGGAAGTCCCTCACCCTTCCTTCCCACCAGCTCAGAGCCAGGCAGGTGCAGCCTGGCAGCAGCAACATAACTGATACCTATTCATCTTGAAACAAAAATATGTTCTTGCTACGTAAGTGTTTTCTTAATAGGAACCGGCTACAGACAACCATTCTGCCCAGGTGTGTCTGCAGTGGCACTGGTTAGATCAGTGCATATTAACAATGGAAAGATCCCTGGGGATTACTTCAGCCCAGCGTCCTTGATACAAAGTAAAGGAAACCAAAGTAAAATTCGCAGAGCTGGCTAGTGGCAGGTGATGGCACCTGGGCTGGTGCTGTTTCTCATATGCCGGCTGACTGGCCTCCTTGAAAAAACAAGGAGCAGAGGAGAGCAGGGGACATGGCTGAACACGGGGTCCGTGTCTCTGTTACTCTGTCCTAAATTCTTCCACCTCCTGCGCCGGGCTGGGGACAGGCTGCACGTTTATGTCACTCACATACTTCGAGCTCTGGATAAATCTGGGCGCTGCAGTGAGAGCTGAATTTACCTCCAAGCCTCTTATGAGGCCTACTTGATAAATGAACAACTGAGGCACTGGGCAAAATGAACTTTCCAAGGCACAGCCTGTGGTGGCCACAATTCCCACTGAGAACTAAGGGGTCTCTGAATTCAGCATCTAAACATTTCAGAACACCATCCTCTTCCTTCTCTTGGGGTCTCTTCCCACTCATGGAGCATTTTCACTGGGCTGGTAACACTCACCAGAAACCACTGCCATGTCGCCACCACCACATACACAAAGGAGTGGCATCTTCCCCCCAACTGTTCCAGTGGGTGACTGAGGCTCCTTGGAGTTTATTTCAGAGTGCTGTATGTGACCAACTGAAACACTGAAGAGGTGCGCTAAATACTCATTTTGTAGAACATAAAGTTTAAAAGTACTTTTTATTTTTCTTATTTAAAGAGAATCTCTTTGTCCTTTTATGTGAGAAGGCAATCTACAAAGCTTATGTGCTTTTTCTCTAAACCTACAGAATTAAATTCCCAGTTCCTGATAAAAAAATCTCTATGCCTAACAACTCAGGCAAAGAAGCCCATTTGAAACCATTAACTTTGCCTGAAATAGGTGTGTTTAAGGAACAGTAGAATGGGTATCCAGAAGAAAAGCTAATGGTTATAGACTAAGAATTGATTTCAAAATTTTTTCCCTCTTTTTGCACATTTTATGTCTGTAATAAAATATATGAGATAGAAAATATGCTTGAGAAATTTAGTTTCCCAAGAATTTATTTTAATTCTTACTACGAATGAGAAAAGAGCAATGGCTTTGATTATTTTCCTTCCGATTTTTGGCTTCTTTTGTTAAGACTGTCTTTCCTGAGTATTGATTCTTCCTTGCTGATTAACAAAGTCAAAAAGTTATATTAACACCTGGCTCAACTACAGTATTTTTCATGCAACATTTTAACATATAAAAACTCTCATGTTTTTACTTTTTTTGTCATGTGAGTGATATATATATATATATATTTTTTTTTTAAATTAATTTATTTATTTTTCTTAACACTTCTAAAACTCTTAGGAAGTAGAGAGCAAAATTGACTGAAAATGGAGAAAGAGAGAGAGTGAGAGAAGAAAAATGTTACCAACATTTGCCCTTTACAGAAACTGAAACTACTCTTGGTCCTGGTTAATAGAAATGGTTAGTTGGAACAGGGTGGTGAAGACAGGCCTCTTAGAAGCACACAAGGCAGTTACCTTCATGTGAGGATGCCAACATCTCTCAACCATAAACCGAAATCCAACCATTTGTCTGAAAGTTTGCATTTTTGAAGTGAAAACGTTGTTGGGAAATGTAAGCTGATAAGCTAAGAATTTAGTATGGGGTTGGTTTATCAGATTCTCTTTGCTCCAATAGAGAAGTCAGTTAACTAACAGTGTGCTTTTGTATGTTCATTTAAGCTCCATAAAGGAGGGAAATAGAGGTAATATTAACCTGCTTGTTGCCAAGTGGAGTTATTGTGCAGATAGTTGGATATCTGAGTTCAGAAAAAGAGCCATGGTTGGAGTTATAAGTGCTGGATTGTCAGCATGCAGGCGGCATTTAATGCCATGGAAATGGGTGAGATCACCAAGATGTGGATATCAGTAGAAGAGAGGAGAGCTCTGACAAGGAAACTCTGAGTAATGCAAATATAAGGAGATCAGAAAAGGAAAAATCTACCAATACGGATTCAAAATGGAACCAGCATGCTTCAAGGAAAACGGAAGAATACAGTCTTGAGAAAGCCAAGTGAAGAAAGTATTAGAATGAAAAGAGAGAGCAATGGAGACAGTTGGTTCATGGTAAAAGGAGGTGACTGCCCTTGACCAACAGAAACATGAGCTTCAGGAATAGATGGAACTTTGTTCACACCCGGGGAAGTCTAACAGGTCAGTGCTTCCTTCAGTCTACTCTTGATGGAGACTTGGATTGGTGATTTCTGTCTGGGGGCACCAACAGAGACTTTCTATCAACCATATAGTACACGGCTTTTTCACTGAACAAGAGAATGTTAAATGGGATTTCTCCCACTAACCGTGTCATATTATATTGTAATTGTTTCTGACTTATTTCCCAGAGCATGGAAGTTCCTGAAGGGCACAGTCTCTGTGTTCCTTTTCTTAGCATTCCTACTGAGCTCCACCTACGATGTCGGACACACAGATGAGTCCACAAATGTGTGTTAAATCAGCTAATCACTCAGTTGATAAACTTAAGCCTAAAATAAGAGATACATCTTAAAACATTATCTCTTTAAGAGAAAAGGGTTGTTTCCAACAAGTACAGATTAATGGCTTAATGAAGAGAACCAACTTTTGTACTATTTATTTCACTAATTCAAGGTAAAGAGTGTGGAGAAAGTGGACTTCAGCATTTTTCGGCTTGAATTTATCTGTTATTGCCAATTGCAAATATAGACACTTAGAAAGATTGGCATTTCTCAGAAATTCAGAGAAGGAATGTCTCTCTGAGGTCACCTAGGCCAACTCCCAACTGGATACTCGGACAACATTTTAATAATTTCTACAAAAGTGAATCAGCCCAGCTGTGGGCCTCTATTCACACCACTTCTTTATGCACCTCATCCGGCTTTCAGGAAATTGTAACTTATTAGAAAGTCCTTAACAGTCTTAAACCAGTTCCTTCAGCCTTGTAACTCCCTCAGCCCCTCAGACAGGTACAACTTTCAAGATATTCACTTGAAGCATTTAGTTTTTTTTCTGGGGTGATTTTGGCAAGAACCTTTCATTTCCAACTTACATATCACATGCTGGACTCCTCGGTGTTTGTGAAGGTCTCCGACAGTCAGCAGGCATCCCTAATTTACCATCTCTGTCTGCAAGCACAGAAAGGATTCAAGCACATGAAATTTGAGTCATCCCAGCTCCATGGAAGCAGTTTAATAGCAGCTGGAATTCCAGATGGGGAAGAAGCTATGAGCTTCAGAGCTTTTACTGAACACGGAGGGCTCAGGGAGAGATCTCACTTTAAAATGCTGGATGTCCTAGCTTCCAACAGCCCTGCTAGTCCTGATAACAGAGAAACTGCCTGTGCAATCAGGAAACCTGGATGCGGTTTCCGTGTCTTTCTCTTCAGACAACATGCTGGGTCTGAACAAATGCCCTGATTTCGTGTAGACGCATGGTTTAATGGGTTTTATTTCATTTTGTATCATAAATAGAAAGAAATTCAGAGATACAAGGTAGTCCATTAAGATACAGTGTAAGTCAGTACTTCTAGGAGACACTGCTCAATGCTTCTGAATAAACAGCTAATGTGGATGGCAGGCCAGGTAGAGAACACGTGGTTGTTTTTCGGGAGAGGAGCTTACAAATATGGCAGCTTACTTTTACAAAAGGGGCATGTTAAATTAATGTATTTGTTTAAATTTATGTCAAAGGAAAGTTAGAAAAAATATTCTAAAAAGAATACCTGATAGATAAACCCAAGCAATATTATATCTCATGAAGTGGTGACTGTATATTTAATGTTTCACATAGAATATCTGGCATATGCCATCATTTTTACGTCTGCCTTAAGAGCCACTCATTAATCCATCAAGATAAGCAACCGGCCATCTACTCCTTTCATTTACCTTCACACTCCACAAATCTGAGCTTTTGGATTATTTAAACTAATCTGGGGAAAACTGAGGATGATTAGAAACGGCACATATGAAGACTTGGACTCACAGATGGGTGGGTTTAGACCTTCCTTCTGCTATTTCACCTTCATTTTAAAAGTGTATTTGTAATTTTTTTTTTTTTTTTTGCGGTACGCGGGCCTCTCACTGCTGTGGCCTCTCCCACTGCGGAGCACAGGCTCCGGACGCGCAGGCTCAGCGGCCATGGCCCACGGGCCCAGCCGCTCCGCGGCATGTGGGATCTTCCCGGACCGGGGCACGAACCCGTGTCCCCTGCATCGGCAGGCGGACTCTCAACCACTGCGCCACAAGGGAAGCCCTATTTGTAATTTTTTATTCTGATATAATTTTAAATTCAGCATTGACATATATGCACTAATATGTATAAAATAGATAACTAATAAGAACCTGCTGTATTAAAAAAAATAAAATTAACTTAAAAAAAAAAAGTTACAGTAATAGGGCTTCCCTGGTGGCACAGTGGTTGAGAGTCCGCCTGCTGATGCAGGGGACACAGGTTCGTGCCCCGGTCCGGGAAGATCCCACATGCCGCGGAGCGGCTGGGCCCGTGGGCCATGGCCGCTGAGCCTGCGCGTCCGGAGCCTGTGCTCCGCAGTGGGAGAGGCCACAGCAGTGAGAGGCCCGCGTACCGTAAAAAAAAAAAAAAAAAGTTACAGTAATAGTACAAGCAATTCCTATACCCTTAACCCAGATCCACGTTTGCTTTTTCTCTCTTGCCTCTCCCCCTCCCTCTCTCCACAGGCTTATGGGTGTGCATGCACACACACACACTCATGAACACGTGCATGCACACACACAATTTCTGAACCACTTGAGAAGAAATTGGAAACATCCTGCCCTTTTCACTGGAATTCTTTAGTGATATTCTTTTCCTAAGACCGAGGGCATTATTTTAGTTAACCAAAGAGCCACTCTGCAAATAAGGAAACTTACTGGCACAGTAATCTATTCATATTCACTTCACGTTCAATTGTCTCAACAACAGCTTTTGTAGCTGCGTCCCCAATCTTTACTTCCACCCCTCCAGGCTCAGATTTCTGTCATTCTGTTTTAATCTAGAAAATGTCTTAAGCTTTCATTGACGTCATTTTTATGGTGCCATTTTAAAGTATAGATAACAATTTTGCAGAATTTAGATTTGTCTGAAATTTCCTCAGGTGTAGATAGAGGTGATGTGTTTTTGGCAAGAAACCACTAAGGTGGTGTTGAGTACTTCTGAATGCAGCCTGTAAGGAGGAACAAGATGTCCTTTTGTCCCAGTATTAGAGATGTCTTTGCTCAGGTGGTATAAAGTAATGATTTTTCCACTTCAATTAATAACTAATTGATGGAAAGATAATTGAAATGATGTAAATACCCTGTTTGTCTTCAAACTTTCAATCATGAATTTTAGACATCGATGATTTTCTAAATTCATCATTCTTCCATATTTATTAAATAACTTAATTAATTAACTTGCATCAGTATGGACTACTGGATTTGTATTTTATTCTACTCGTATTTTATATCTATTTCATCCAGTGGGATAATCTTTTACTGTTATTATTTATTTTATGCTCATATTTTCCCATATTTGGTCTTTTTGGCGTGTCCCCATAATTCCTTGAGATTTCCTTATGTTCTGTCAAAACAAGAAGTTGAAATCTCATCTTCCACTTTTTCTATTTTGGCTCTGGAATCAACCATTTCTCCAAGGAACAATGACTCCTTTAAATGGAGAAAGCTGTTTATGTGCCAAGACTGTGGGGTTAGGTGTGTCTGTGGCTGCCAAGATGCCACTGATTCTAGGCTGTCTCAGTGGCAGGGACAGAGCATACGAGTATGCATGTGTGTGCCTGCACAGTTCCTTCCTTCCTTCCTTCCATCTGTCTATCATCATCATCATCTACGTAAATTAACAACAATAGAGTATACACTGTTATTTCAACCCCATTCCAATCCTTCAGGGTAAATTTTGGCTTCCCTTTTTCAATATCTAGTCTCATTCCCCCAACGGAAAAACAAACAAACAAACACCCAATAATACTGTTTCCCATTATCTTTACTGATGATATTGGAGATAACTTTGTATCAATCCTAAAGGACAAAAGGATAGTTTTAGAATTGATAACCCATATTACTAGACAACTGCAGTTCTCACAATAAAGTCAGTTTGTTCAAGGCTAATCTCATAGCTCTGGCTGATACGCATCGTGATGAACTTTGTTAATGTTTTCCCCACTCCTACTCTTGCTAGAGGCCTGTGTGGTCCATATCACAACCATGAAACTGGCAGGTTAATGTCTCAGTTTACAAATGAACTGTGTCTTCACCATTCTTGAAAGTTTCCATCTGGTATCATTTCTCTTCTGCTGAAAGGATCTCCTTTAATATATTTTGGATAAATGTCTGTTGATGTCTTTTACCTATTTTCAAACTGGATTGTTAGTATTTTTTTATTATTGACTTTGGGGGTTCTTTATATATTTTACGTGCACGTCTTTGTTGGAAACATGGCTTGTAAATATTTCCTCTCAAGTCTGTAGCTTGTATTTTCATCTTCAGAGTCTCATTCACAGAGAAAAATTATTTAATTTTGCTAAGTTCCAGTTTGTCAATGTTTCCTTTTATAAATTGTACTTTTGTCACTAAATGTAGAGTCTCTTTGCCAATCGCAGGTTCTAGACATTGTCTTCTGTTTTTCTTTTTCTTTTAAAAGTATACTTTCATAATTTACATTTAAATATGTGATTCATTTTGAGTTAGTTTTTTCATAAAGTTTGTGCCTGATAATTTTCAATTCAATGCCAGGCATTCTGCTTTTACCTGGTTGGGTGCTGGATATTTTGGCCTTTCTGAAAATATTCTTGAGCCTTGTTATAGGATCCCATTAAGCTACTCATTAATTCTGATCTTTCGGAGTCTTGTTTTGACTTTGCAGATGGGACCAGAGAAGTGTTTAGTCTGAAATTAATTTTCGCTATTTACCGATGCAAGACTTTTCTTAGCTCTCTAACCAGTGCCCCGTGAAAAACAACCTCTTCTGCTCTGGCTATTGGAGGGTTTATTCTGGGCATCATGTGGGCTCTGGTACCTCTAACCCTCTCAGGTGGGTCTCTCCCTGACCAGGTGGGGTGGGACAGAGGGCCTCTACGTCTCGGAGATCTCTTTGGAACCCCCTTTTCCAGGACTTGTGCTGTGAGCACTAACTGCTTTGGCTTCCCCAGACTTTCAGCTCTGCCTCTCAACCCTGGGGGACCACGGGGTTCCACTGGAGTTACCCTCCCTGCCCAGTGGCCTGGAAGTGGTCTCAGGTGGTCAGCTGTACCAAACAGAATGCTCACCTCACTTTCTTCCTCTTGTTTGTGACCTTGGGTGTCACTGTGTCATATATTTTGTCCAGTTTATTGTTTCCGATGGGAGGGTTAATTTTTTTCTGTATTACTCTATCTTGGCTGGAAGCTGGAGTTGGCTCTTTTATTTCAAACTTTAATTTTTCCCCTCTGATATGAAAAGATTACCAACTATTTCTAACATCCAAGGCATTTTATGCTCCCTGTGTTTATGCTATCTCATCCTATAAATTAGTCCTTTAAAATTATTTTATTACCCCACTCTTCAACCATACCCACATGGCCTTTAGAACTTACACACTTTTTACTTCCCCAGTACTCCTCTTCAAAGTCCTGATTTATCTTTTATATAATTTATCAGTTTCATTTGTAGGACAGTATTAGATTTTATTTGGCATGAGTCCACTTCTATTTCTATAATCTACACTTCACACGTATACTTGTCTGCCTCTGTATCATCTGTATCATTGTCTATATTTATATATCAATCCTACAAATAGGCAAGTTTTTTCTAGATCATCATCCTTTCCCCCTCTTTCTCCTTTCTCTTCTATTCATGTTCTTTATTGTGCTACCTCCTCAGATTACATAACTACCCTCCCCCACCACCACCAAGGACTTTTATTTGTCCTTGAGTATCTTCCTCATCTGGGTTGTGTTAAGGAATGATGTCGATGATATCTTGGCTGGGAACATAATTCAGGAACTGCGATTATTTTCTCTTGCTACTTTGCAGATTTTATTCCAATTTTTCTAGCTTCCAGTGTTGCAGATAGTAGGATGGATGTCTGATAATTCTATTTGCAAACCTATGTGCTCTCTTCCTTTTCCATCAAGTTCTTAACTGGGTGTCAGTGAAAGTTTTCAACTGCTATGCCCAAGCCATCTTCATATCAGAAACTTTTTGTTGTAATATGTATGACTTCTCTTCTATCGTTCATTTAAAAATGTTTTGGGACTTTTATTATTTTCACAGTGACCCCGTTGGATCTGTCATGGATATCTATTCTGTTTTCCTCATGGGTCCCTTTTATTTTAATTCTGTGCTTTTGGTTTTGAGACTTTTCTAAATTTTGGTCAATTAATTATATTTGAGCAACTAATTCTGATCTAAATAGTGCTTTTCTACTCTTAATTTATGGAATATTTGCAAATTACAACCTACTAGGTAATTAGTTTGGAAATTGTTTGATTGCAATTATAAAAAGTATTTTGTGTGCTGTCACTAAGTCTCTGTTTTCTTTTCTTTGCTGAAGATACATTCTCTGTTATCTGCCATGAGTTTTATTTTCTTTGGAATGTCCTAGTCATACTTTTTTTTTTTTTTCTATTGCTCTTTCAACTGATGGCTTGTGACTGGGTTCCATTAAGGCCCTTTATTTTCCTCTGCCTATGCTTTGGGCTCAGATCTGACCAGTTTGGTGCCCTGGATGTTTGCACTCATGGAGGTGGAAGATGTGCAGCACCATCTGTCAGAAGTTTCTTAGCACACAATGCAGAAAAGTATTTAGGAGTCGTGCTGGAATTAACACAAGGCTTCCTAAATCTACATTACACACGATCCAGTTTGCTATTTCAACAATGGTGAGAAGAACCATTTCTTCACTCAAGAAGCATAAAATATAAGGAAGTATTTGAAGGGAGAACAGATGAAATGAAAAACTGATTCGTGTGTGCATGTATAAGTGTATATTTGTACAAATATCTATAGACACATACATGCACGCATGCACACCCACACACACCCACACTCATCCATAGTGAGCCGAAAGGAAAAGTCACATCCCTTACGTCGTAAGTCAAAGTACTTACTACTGAACCAAATTTCCTCTATCTCCATTTTATGGAAAGAGTTAAGTAGTATCATCTGAAAAAATGTGTGAAATAAAATATTCTGCACTAGAGGTAGATTCTACTCGAACATGTACATAAAGAGAAACTATATCAGTGTGTTATTGCCTTTATAAACCAGTCGATGATTTACAGGTGCATCATAACATCACATTAGTCAAATAATAATTTCACAGACTTTTTTTCCTTTAAATATAAAGAAAATAAATACTTTTAAGAGAAATAAATGAAGAAAAATTAAGTTATCATATAAGTAATGCCAGAGAACACTTTATATACTATATTTAGAATATAATAATAAACTCTGGAATACAAAGAACAATTTAGCAACTGTTGAATAATATATATATGTGTATATATATAAATATTTTATTTAAGTAATGTCAGGAAACATTTTTTAGTTATTTGTGTGATTAAAAAAATAGCAAGAAAAGAAATATTTGAGTGTATTTTAAAAATAGATTCATTTTTCTAGAAAGAGTAATATTCTTTTATCAATCATTGGGAAAATCTGGGCAAAGCAGCTGTCATGGGCTGCCTGTGTCCCCCACAAATTCCTATGTCGAAGCCCTAACCCACCGTGGGTCAGAATATGGTTGGATTTGGAGATGAGGCCTTCAAAGAGGTGATCCTATGACCCTTCTAAACTCATTTAATAGAGCTAAGAGTACTTCTGTAGACTTTCTGGAAATTTCTATGCAGAAAATTAAATTAAAAACATTCAGCCTAACACATCCTTAATTATATCTTACCATGCCATTAATTATGACCCATCTAGTTTTTTTTTTGCAGCTGCTGTTATTCGTATTAAGGGCTGGCCTCTCACTGCTGTGGCTTCTCCCGTTGCGGAGCACAGGCTCCAGACGCGCAGGCTCAGCGGCCATGGCTCACAGGCCCAGCCGTTCCGCGGCATGTGGGATCCTCCCGGACCGGGTCACGAACCTGTGTCCCCTGCATCAGCAGGCGGACTCTCAACCACTGTGCCACCAGGGAAGCCCTCCTTCTATTCTTAACCTGCTGAGAGTTTTCTTTTTATTATCATGAATGGATTTTAATCTTGTCAATTACAGTTTGTGTAGCTATTGAAACAGGTCATTTGGTTTTTCATCTTTGTTGTTATGGTGAATTGCACTGTGTGAAATGTAGCGCTGCATTACTGGTACGAATCTCATGTAGTTATCCTTTTTATACATTGCTGGATTAAATCCTGTTGAGGAATTTTGAGTCAATGATCATGAAGAATTCTGATCTATAGTCTTCCTATAAATTCTGTGTCTGGTTTTGGTGGTAGGATAGTGCTGGCCTCATAAAAGGACTGATATTACTGACATTATTTTCTCTTTAAAGGTTTCTTAGGCTTCATTAATAAAATCTTTGGACCTGGAATTTTATTTTTAATGGATTTTTTCAACTGAAAATTCAATTATTTTAATAGATATAAGGCTATATAGGTTATCTACTTTTCTTGAGAGAAGTTTGGTTATGTGTGTCTATCAAGGAATTGGTCCTTTCTATCTAAGTTGCGGAATTTGTAGGCATAGAGTTACTATAGTTTTTACTATCCTTTTAAAGTCTGAAGGATTGGTAGTGATATTCCTATTTTGTCATGATATTGGTAATTTGTTTTTTCTCTCTTTATTCTTTGTTAATATGGCTAAAGGTTTATCAATTTTATGGCTTTTTTCAAACAATGAGGTTTTTCATTGCTTTTTCTGTGTTTTCATTTTTCCCCAATGTCATTGCTTTCTGCTCTAACCTTAATTATTTCTTTCCACTGCTTGTGTTGGGTTTAATATGCCCTCCTTTTTCTAGTTTCTTTAGGTGGATGCTTGATAACTGATTTGAGAATTTTGTTCTCTTCTAATAAAGACATTTAATGCTATAAATTTCGCCACTGGTTAAGCGGTATCCTGCATATTTTGATATATTGTTTTTTTAACTTGTATTCAGTTCAAGATTATTTTTTCTGAGCTTTTCTCTTTGTCCCATGAGATGTTTAAAATTGTGTGCTTACTTCCCAAATACTTGGGAATTGTTCAGATACTTAGCTCATTGAATTTTAGTTTAATTCCATTATTGTTTGAGGACATGCTTTGTATGGGTTTTTCTTTTAAATTTTGTGAGTTGAGTTTTATGGTCCATGATATGGTCAGTCTTGAATATTTTATGTAAACTTGAAAGCAATAGGAATTCCTGTTGTTGGGTTGAGTGTTATACAGATGTCAATTAAGATAGTTGGCCGATGGCATCCTTAAGGTCCTCTCTCTCCTTGCTGACTCACAGCTCACTGTCCATCAATCATAGATAGGAATGCTGATGTCCTCACACTAAGTGTAGATTTGTCTATTTCTCCTTTCAGTTCCTTCCCTTTCTGCCTCAGGTGTTTAGAAACTCTGATGCCAGGAGATGCAAATTCAGGATTATTATGTGTTCTTGGAGAAATGCCTCCTTTCTTATGCAATTCCCACTTTGTTTCCAGTATTGCTTCTTGCTCTGATACCTGTTTTGTCTGACAATAATACAGTCATTCTAGCTTTCATTTGGTTAGTGTGTATTTATATTTAAAGTTAGCTTCTTGTCAGCAGCATAAAGTCTTTCTTTTTTCATCCAATCTGACTTGCTCCATTTTATTGATATGTTTATCCCATTCTCATGCAATGTGATTACTGAGGTGTTTGGATTAAAAACATTCCTCTCTCAGGCTGTTTTTCGTTGTTGTTTGCTATTGCTCTATCTCCGTTTTTATTCTCCTTCCCTGCCTCTTCTTGTTTTAAATAATTATTTGTTTTGAATCCATTTTATCTCCTTGACAGACCTCCCTTATTTATTTATTTACTTTTTTCATTAGATCCCCTTGGGTTTACAACATACATCTTGAATTAATCAGAGTCTACCTTTTATTGCCAGAACTTTACATCATTTCCTTCCTTACATTATTTGAATTATTTTCTCATACCCTCTACTTTTACATATGCCATAAACACATGACCTATTGCTACAATTTTTTGCTTGAGTGAGTTATCTTTTAGGGTATTTCAAACTATGGAAAATCCTAAATCTAATTTTACTTTTACTCATTCCATTTCCAAAGCTCTTCATTTCCTTCTGTAGATCCAAGTTTCAGAATGATATATTATTTCAGTCTAAAGAACTTCCTTTAACATTTCTTAAAAACTAGATCTCTTGGAAATTCATTCTCTCCTTTATTTCTCCATCATTTTTGAATGACCTTTGCTGGCTGCAGAATTTGGGGTTGACAGTTTTTATTCTTACAGTATGTTAAATATGCAACTCCTTGCATATAGGGTTTGTGATGTAAAATGCTCAGTAAACCTTATCCATTTTTTTCCTAAATGTAGGATTTCTCTTTTGCTCTGGTGGCTTTCAAAATTTCCGTGTCAGATAGTTCCAAATGTGTGTGACAGCTGAGTCTGCCCCTCATAATTTCTTTGTTGCTTGGAAGTGGGTTGATTTTTCTAGCCTTTGCATATGCCTCATAATTTTTTTGTTGTTCAAAGCCAGACATGTTGTACAGAACAATAATGACCAAGGTAAATAGTCTTTATGTCTGGAGATGGACATCATTTTCCTTTGCTGGGGCTTTAGCGTGGGATTTGCTTTAATCTAGCTTGGTGTGCGTTTGAGATTTGTTGTTGCTATGGTTACTCTCAGTGCCCCACAGCTTTCAAAATCTTATTGCTATAAGGAGTGTCCAGGGTCAGGGTGGCTGCCAGAGCAAGGTCCTACTTAGTTCCAAGCTTTGTGTCTTCACTTTGTCTTAACCTGAGAAAGGGTCCCCCCGCAAGCTCTTGTTTCCTTCCTGTCCCCCTTATGGTGGTCTACTGTTATCACTCGTTATTCACATCTATGTAAGGACAGAGGCACATCAGAGATAAGAGGCTTAATTCTCCAGGTTGAAAATAAGGAAAGAGATTTCTATCCCCTCCTTTATTCTCAGAGCATTTATTTTAGAAACTGGTAATTGTGTTTGTAAGTACTCTATGCTCTCTTTTATATATACATATTTCTTAACATAATACCTCTATCTACTTTTCTATCTATCTCTCAATGTATAACATGAATCCTCTTGAGTATTAGATCGGGCTTTTTTCAACTTTGTGGCCTAGGAATACCTTTACCAGGCACTCGGGGGGCCAGCTCTTTGAAACGTATGCATCAGGGGAGGTAGAGCCCCATCTCCCAGGCTCCGTGAAGGCAGGAGCCTCACCTGAGTAGGCGGCTTGCTGCAAGTTGCGGAACTACCTTCTGTCATAAAGATGGGAAGTGTTCGTCTTTCCTCTGGGTAAAGTGGATCAGCAAACAAGAGGGTCACCCCAATCACCAGGTGTTCTGGGGATGAACTATGTGTGACAAATGATCCTCACGTCCTCTTGCTTGTGGATGAGCTCTTGCTCATCTTGAGAGCAGGCATGTAATGGCTCTGTCGGGCCACGTGAAAGGTGGGCTTTCCTTCTGTCTGCAGACTCTTAGTGGATTGCCTGTGGTGCCCACCACGTTCTGGCTTGCTAATGACTTATTAATACAATGAATTTGCTTCTTTCTCTTCTATACCTCTGTGGAGAGGTCTGGGTTGGAAGAAGATTTTGTGTTTAAGTATATTTCCCCACAGCACCAGCTCCTCCCCTATGTCTGCACCAAAATGGACAACACTTAGGCTCTTTCAGCTGTTTTGTTAGTCATCACCTTGGGTTTTGTGGAGGAAGAACCAGAAGGATGTTCTCTAGATTGAACCCAAGTCAGGCTCTTCTGAGCCATTTTCTCGACTGGGCCTCCACCTTGGGCCCTGTCCTTGGTCCACTTGGTCCACTTTTAGCAAGAATCCTGCTGAGTCAGGTTCGCAAAAATCCTCCACTCTCGATATTTGATCAAATTCTCATCCCCATCCTTGGCATCTGATCACTTGCCCACCTTCAGCAAGATGCCCCTCAGACCAGGTTGGTTTGGCCAGAACCCCGACCCCTGATGTTTCCCCTAGAGATTTTCCATCCGGGACCTGCCCTGCTCCTGGGCTGTAGCCCTGCTTGTCCTTCTCATGTCCAGAGTTGAGCCCAGTCTCTCCGTCCTTCAAGACCCGTCTTGAGTGACGTCCTCCTTACCGTCTCTAACAAGTGTCGGGAACAGAGTTACAGACTCCAGTGATTTCTGTGGTCCAGGTACTTCACACTGTGCCCTGTCAGCACTTCCGGCTGAATTGTCCTTGCTAGCGTCTGGCTAATCCTGTCCCAGGTGGGCACAACTTTAAATCTCCTTTCTCCCTGCAGACCCAGCCTCTCGCTAAATTTTGAGCCAGTGATTGCTCTGTGCCTTCAACTCTCTAATGTGTTGGAAAAACTCATGAATTTGAAGTTAGTCAGGGCTTTTTCTTCGTAACTATATGAGCAATGCTACTTGGAGTTGGCTACATGCTGGGCTGGATCCTGCAAGGGCAATATTTACTTTTATGAAAAGTAGTCAATATTCTAACAGAAGTATTTAGTTTCAGCATAAAAAAATGTGACAGAACTTAGGAATAGTAACGAGTCAGTCCGCAGCCTTTATCAGAGAAAACAGATGTAATTAATGTCAAATTAATGATGATGATTTCTTCAAGTTACAACTTTTTCTGTTCATCCATCATTATTAAAACCCACCTACAAATCATATTTTTCTCTTTCTTAAATAGTATAACAGTCTTTAACTCATTTTAAAATTTTCTGAATAGGTGGTTGTCATCAGGAAATGTGAGGCTAATCATTTTTAGCTCTGCAGTTTTCTCTTTCCTACATTAACGTAGCCTTCCATTTCCCCCTTTATTGTTGAAAAGTTATTAATGAAGTAAAGGATGCTCTCTACTTGTATCAGCAGCCTGTCCGCTGAGATTTTTAACTTCAACAAGTTGCCTGGAATTTATATTTATTTATGTAAAATGTTTGTGGTCTCTTTTGATCATACTTCCTTCTTTCTTTGTGTTATGACATCCCTCTCTTATTTCTTTAAACACTTGAAATGATTATATAATATTCAATATCTGAGGGCCTTTTTGATATTCTGCTTGCTCTCACACCTGAGCCTTGTTTCTTTGTATATTTCATAACTGCTTTGTGAGAATCTCGTGAGGCTTGATTTGAGCACATCATCTATTCCAAGAAAATTTGCTCTTGCCTTGGCTAGGTGTCCAGGGATGCAACCAACCTGGGCCCACTGAAGTTTAGGATTGCTAGGGGGCTCCTGGACCATGTGGAGCCTACCCCGGTCATAGTGGAGGACTGGACGGTGACCATGAAGCAGTCAGGGATGATTCTGTGTGACCTGGAGCATGGTCCAGAGAGAAGGAGTTCTTGCTGCCATTTTTTGGGCAAATGGAATTGCTCTAGAAAGTACTCACACAGAATGCACAGTCCTTCTGAGGCCCTGGCTTTATTTTGGCATCTCAGTTCCATTTTTTCTAGCTTGTTGTGGCCCCAAGTGTCATAAGTCATAAAATCAAGCTTTTGTCCCCAGAGGTGGAGCACGTCTTGGCAGTGTCAGCCTACGAAGGTAAGCTGATGTCGAGGGGCTGGACTCCATTCACTGAATGGCCCTTGTGGGTTCTCTTTCCTTTTCCTTTTCCCATGATGCCAGCTCTTCAATTACCAGGACTATGCTGAAAACTAGATTCCTGCAAGTGGTGAATGACCCCTACGTTGCCATCTTCTCCACCTCTGTTTGGCCTCTGCCTCCCTGCAGTTGTCCTTAGTAAGAGTTAATTAACCTCATGGACAGGGCTTCCTCCTTGGAAGTGTCCCCGCCAGCCACATCCTCAGACCCTACGCTCGCAGTAATATTTGTCTTGCCTCCCAAGTTTTCTCTTCCACTGAATGGGCTCTCCTCTACTCCCAACTTCCTAATTACAGACACTCCCCAGTACTGCTCTCCATCACTCCACGTGACCCTTCCTGGAAGAACCCGACTTTCTCCTGATTCAGCTCCGGTGCTGCCTGCATCAAGCAGCTGTTCTCCTAGTCTGTGCCACCACCACGGACCATACTGCCACCATACTCTCAGCTGATCCAGCCTCAAAATTTCAGTCACGTTTGACTCCATGTGTCACATCTGGACACAATCACATATATCTCGGATTTTTCTTTACAATTTTAAGTATTAAGTTGGCCTCTCATGTCTTACACTCAAAACTCTTTCCAAACTCTAGCCATCTAAAGTGAGGGTAACTGCAGCACTCTTGTAACCCTAGCATGTTTATTCAGTTCTGATGACCACTACAAATTCATTTTCTTTAAACGGTTTTCATTAAATCACTACCCTGCCACAGGTGTTTTAAGTCTAATTGTTTAATTACAATTGAAGGTAAGCCTTCCACTCCTGGGAATTTTGATATCCCACATTCTCTCCCATTTTATGTATACAATTTTGTACCCAATTTCTTTCCAAAAGATACCTTCTCTTTATTAGGGTTAATTCTTGCCCCCTTTTCCCTTTCATGTTGCTTCTTCAGGTAGAACTTCATGACCTTTTGAAATACACATTCCTCAAAGCATACATTCAGTTGCATCCTTCCCAGAAAGCCTTTTATGATCATTCTGGTTTTCATGGAGTTATTTCTACTCTAAACTCTTAGAAACTACATATGAAAAAAAATTTTATTGAGGTATAGTTGATTTACAATGTTACAGGTATACAGCAAAGTGATTCTTTTTCAGATTCTTTTCCATTATAGGTTATTATAAGATATTGAATATACTTCCCTGTGCTATATGGTAGGTCCTTGTTGTTTATCTATTTTACATATAGTAGTCTGTACCTGTAACCTACATATTTTACTTGTTACTATTTTATGTGTACTCGCTCTGTTCCCCAAAGAAGAATTTTTTAAGTCCCAGAGGGCAAAGCTGTTAATGTGAACTGAATTACTATACATGAAGTTGATTTTCTTCCATGTACTAAAGAAATTGGGGAGTGCAATAATAAATGATCTGTTATTACTTTTCTTAAGAAACTTGAACTTCTGTATCTTCTACCTATCTGGGCAGTTTAGAACATATCAAATTGTCACTTATAAATGTGTCTATTAATTGAATAGTTGTGGCTTCCCACAACTATTCCCATGTGTGAATATATGTGTTAATTTTTATAGATTATGTCCTTAGGCTAAAGCACAGGGATGCCTTCTTTGGGTGAGAAATTACATTGGGTGATTTCTAATGACAGAATGATTTCAGACTTTTAGGTTTTTTACTCCACGAACAATGAATTTTTAATCATCTTCCTTATTATAAATATTAATTTGCTGGTACAGAGTAAAAACAAGTATACTGAAAAAAACTAATAAAAGTTTTATTCATACATTTGTCATGATGCAAAAACATCCATATTATTTATTTGTCCCAAGGGTAGCAATTTTTATGTTTTAGTAAGAGCTAAAAAAGTGAAACTTTCCATGACCCGTTATAATGATAGCAGGTCTGCATTGGTTTTACTTGAAAATTATATACATGCATATATACACACACAAATACATACAACACACATATGATGCACACAAATATGCACATATACACACACATAAACACATACACATATGTGCATGTACGCACATATGGACATATACATACATACATATACACAAATACATATAAATAATTTTGTATAAATACATATCAATAATAAATAATATTAATTTCAAGCCGATTAAAACTTTATTTTATCGACAGTAGAGATATCAAGCATTTTAAGGTAGATACTCTCTCTGAGACTGTTGCTAAAGCAAAAATTGCTTTTCATCATATTTCTCACTAAGGTAGTGATAATGTTTTCTGGACCTTGATGATATATTTGTTTTTACCTTATTTGTACTAATTAGTTGCTCTATTTGTATTTTCCTTAAAACGACTGAAGGAATGGTAAGTTTTCTCTAGAGACAATCAGTTCATTCCTATAAATGAAAATGAAAGTGCCATAAAAGTGCTATTTTCCTGCAATTCTATTGAATGTTTAATTGCATTTTAAACCATATTTGTCTAAAAATAATGCTGGATATGCAAAAAGTTAGAAAGCAGAAGTTCTTCATGTGTAAAGTAGTAAATAAAATTTCAGACTAAGGAGAAAGCAAAACATGAGCAAAAACCAAAACAAAGTGTGAAACCAACATGGACAATGTGATTAAAGCGGGAGCCTCTGGGATCCATGTCAGGCAAGGAAATAAATGTTACAGGTGATCAACAGTCAAATGATCAAATCGTTACACCATAAAACAAAATGGGGAAGAATAGGGAGACAGATGTTTAACTAAATTAGAAAAATAAATAACCTGATGAAGAACAATTCATTTCTATAAATAAAATTTTGAAATAGATATTTATATATTATTGAGATGGCAATGTAAACTTTACCCTTAGTGAGAAAAAATGTTGTTTTACTGAAAATAATCCTAAATCAATTACAGATGAGGCTTATACTTTAAAACTTTTCATTTCATACCTTAAAGATATATTCTTATATTCTCAGTTGTACAGCAAGAAATTTAACAAAATTTTTTTTTTTTTTTTTTTTTTTTTTTTAGGTCTCTTTTTTTTTAGAATTTCTAACAAGGCTTCAACTTTACAGATGCATAAATGCATTACTGTTTTTGATTTTGAATTATACTTTTGAAATACAGACAAGTAATGGTATGCTAGTTTCCAAGTTTATTTCTTTAAAGTAACTGGATTTTACTCATTGTGTAAGTAGGAATGCATGGTGAATGACTGCATGAAAAAATATTTAAATTATTTTACAGAAGTCTGGATTTGCTCCCCTACCATATAAAATTAATACCTCACAAGTTCTTTATGTATCAGTGTATTTGGAACCAGTGTCATTGACATAGTTGTTTAGTTACCTTATGCTACTTATTTCTCCTTTTCCTCCATTGTCTATTGAATCAATTTGAAAATGGATTTTTATCTTTGTATCTCACACTTGACTTCATGTATTCATTTATTCATCTGTTCATTTAACAAATATTTAGTGAGCACACTTTATATACAGAATGTTGTTTTAACTTCTGGGGATGTAAAGTAGTAATACAAACAACAGACAAACAAAAGCAGAAAAAAAGACTCTACCCATTAAATTTACTTACAATTATATATTATTCTGCTTTTGGCAAGATATATATATATATATAAAATCCGGTTATTTATTTTAATCAGATTGTGTTGATTATGGATATAAAAATGACTAAGCTGTGGAGATTGATATGTTTAACCTGATACACCTTCAGCCAAGCTAACAACTGCTTGAGTTATTAAATGGCAAGATTTTTTTCCAGGAAATATATAAATATATATTTTCTCTGGAAACTATATATAATGGACTTGAGGACACAGGGAGGGGGAAGGGTAAGCTGGGACGAAGTGAGAGAGTGGCATGGACTTATATACACTACCAAACATAAAACAGCCGCATAGCACAGGGAGATCGGCTCAGTGCTTTGTGACCACCTAGGGAGGGTGGGATAGGGAGGGTGGGAGGGAGACGCAAGAGGGTGGAGATATGGGGATATATGTATACGTAGAGCTGATTCACTTTGTTATACAGCAGAAACTAACACACCATTGTAAAGCAATTATACTCCAATAAAGATGTTAAAAAAAGTAATTCAACTTAAATATATATTTGGCCATATCACTTAAAATCCTTTTCACGTTTAAATATTTGGCAGAGAGTGTCAAGCTCTTCTTAACCAGCGCCTCCCCCCTCCTCGCTCCCACCCACCCTGCCCTTGGCTCTCTTGCACAGTGAACCGGACCCCTGACGGTTCCGGTCCCCTCCTGCCCTCTTCTCCGCTGTGACTGTGAGGGTCATGCCTGGATACCTCTCCCCTCTCTCCAGCTACCACCTCCTCTCCATCCTTATCTCTCAGCTCAGACACCTCTCCCTGGACTCCCACAGGCTGGATCAGGTGCTGCTCTGGGCTCCCGGAGCGCCCACGCCAGCGCCACCCTTTGGATCGGGATCCGATTCTACAAGGAGACTCTGGTTTTCTTTAGGACGGAGATGCACCTTATTCACTTTCCCATCTCCAGAATTCAGCAGAGTTTGGCACTCAGGAGGCAGATCTGTGCACCCAGGGGGTCCAGCCCTCAGGAAGGTCCGATGCTTAACGATCTGTTCTCACTGTATTGAAATTCGCATTGTTTCTAATTTTTTCTCATTTTTTTATTGTGGTAAAATACACATAACCTGAAATTTACTACCTTAGCCATTTTTAAGTGTACAGTTCAGTGGCATTAGGTACATTCTCTGGCTTTAAATATCTGGAATGCATTGATTGTTCTGGAAGGGATGAAGAAAACCGCATAAACCCACAAAGACTGAAAGTCACCCTGTGGAGGACCTTACATTACTTACTTGAAAACACACAGCATACCTTTTAAACTGTTTCCAGTATAAGTTGAATATATCAGGACACATCTTGAATTAATTAATTTTCTCAATATATTGTGATCAGAATAATAGAGCTTTTAGAATAATGTTCCATGTTCCATACTTTTGATAGAGAAATTTAAAATCAGTTTCCTTTATATAAAATTCAGCGATAAACATCAGTTTTAGAATTTATTAATAATTTCCAACTTTTCTTTAAATAAGGCATTTCTATTGCTTATTATTCATGAGATTGTCATGTGAAAATTAGAATATGACATTAGTAATTTATATATGTTACTCTTTTAAAAATGACTTTCTTTTATCTTAACGTTTCTGACTTTACAATTCTAGCTGCTTTTTTCCTTTCAATATACTTCCCACCTGCAATCAAAAGGAAAAAAAGGAAGAAGATAAAATGTGTGTTATAATTAATGAAGCCATTCCTTCTTGGCATCATCATTTGCAAATTTAATATGTGAGCTGTTTTACTTCTAATATTTAAAAATTGTATTTATTACTTAGAAGTAAAATTAATTCATGAGTGACACTTCCTCTTTTTTTCAAAAATTGTACATACAACTTAATATAGTATTTCTTCTCTCCTCTAACTACCTGGTAGGTCACTTATTTCTGAGCAATGAACTTAAAGGGAATAATGACTGTACTTTCTCTAATAAAACCCAGTCCTATACTATTTATAGTGAAGTTAACAGAAAGGTTAAAGATATCCCAGAGTGGGTGTGGATTTGGGTAATTCATTAAAAACTTTCTAATTAGGTGATTGAATTTTTATTCAATTTTTAAGTATTGACAGATGGGAAAATGAAAGGAAAAGACAGCAATAATTCAGTTCTTTGGCTTATAGTATAGAATTGGTCTTTCATAGCTTTTATAAATTTAGAACTAGGCATATTCTCATTCAGCAGTTAGCTACATCTGTGTTTCGTATGTACATATGTGTACATACGTGTCCTTGAAGAATCAAAACTCAGTAGGCAGGAAAGAGCCTGCAGCAGGTTGTCCTGTCACGGGGAAGCATCTAACATTATTCAACTAACAGACCCCAGAAAACCGAGATAGGTAACTTGGCTGACTAGTTTTGAACACTTTCAGTAGCATCTTTTTTCTAACTACATTTTACATACTCCACAAATAGGTAAAATATTAGCTGTATTAGAGCTGCTTTGGTTGAGGGGCCCACTGTTTCTCCCAACCCCTCTCAAATGTGCACCCAGCTTGATGCTCCCCCCTTTCCCGTCCCCATGCCTTTGGAGGACTCTGAGGAGTTTCTTGGGCAACTAGAGATTTTGCAGAACTTGGTGTGAAAATCGTAGGTATGAAAATTCTTGATGTGTCTCATAGCCTAACATGGTTTGAATGTTGCTATTTTGAACTTACTATTGTTGCTTTTCAAACTTGCCCATTTTTAATTTTATTTTTTATTTTATATTTGTATATAAAATAAGAAGAAGCTCCAGACAAAATATCCTTCTTTGACGACCTCAGAAAGGTTACAGTCGGGCTGCACATAAATCCGGGATTTACTGTTTATTTACCATGCGCCAGGTACTGTGCTGTAATCAGAGTATTCACACACACTCAATATGGGGACCAGTGCCACCTCTCAGGAAGCAACTTAATGACAGGCTAGATCAGAACCGTCATGTGGACAAGCAATAAATCAGGAGGGCTGGTTCTGGTTGATACTGTGTTCCTAACTAGTTGTGTAATGTACAATGTAGATTCTCTAAGCTACTGTTGATTCTCACCCATCTTTTTCTTATTCAAGAGAGATGTGCTTCTTTTTCTACATTCACCTAGGAAATTACAGTAAAATATTCCCCAGGTGAACGGTTTCTAGGAAGTGTGGTTTAGGAGACAAGCTGCACAGACTGGAATGGTGCGTGGCTCTGTTGCTCACTAGCTTGGTGACTGTGTGTGAAGGATGCAAACATTCTGTCCCTTGGTTCCATAATTTGTAAATGGGGACAGCAATGTCACCTGCCTCAGAGCACTATCTGTTATATTGTGGCTTCCAATAAAACCGCTACAGTTCCCTTTAGTAATGTTTCTTATTAAAATCATTCTTTCTTGCCACACCATAATGTGTAAGAGAACTCGTATTTATATTTCACTACTAAGTTCTCAAAGCATAGCACAGCATTTATCACAAAGTTTAGCAATTCATAATTATTCGCTGAATAAACAGATGAACAGATGGATGGACTGAATGGATGGATGGAAGGATAAATAGATGGATAGATGGTCGGATGGATGATGGAGAAAGGAAGGACAGATGAAAGGACAGGTGGATGGACAGACAAATGTATCTGTAAAATTTAAATAATATTCCTCGCATCACAGAATAATTATGAGGATTAAATGAAGTTTATATATAGAGTGCCTCATATCTGACCAAGCCAGTAAATTATATGCATGTTTATCACAATACTTTTTATAGTATTAATCTGGACCTTCATTTTTTATTAGTGACTGTGTCTACCTCACTGACTAAACTGTGAACTCCTCAAAGGTCTGGGATCTGTCGTTAATATTCTCCATCCTAAGCCCTGTAACCACAACTAAGATCCCATCTGCCTCAATATAGCCGTATTTCATCAATGAGTCAAAAGTTAGATGCTGGGATTCGGTCCTTCCAGGACAGCTGAATGATCTTCTGTGACACTGACTTTATCTGATGACCACTTCTGAACACTTACTACGTACTTATCACTGTGCTTATATCCAGATACAAAAATAACCCAGACACACAGACATGGTTCCTGGCTTGGTGGAGCTTACATTTCAACAGAGGAGATAGATTTACACACGTAATTTCAACATAATGTCACAAATCAACAGACAACATATGTGCGTATCTCTTCTGCTGCTGCTCACTAAATAATTCCTCTAATATACGAATCAGGAATAAGTATCTCTGTAATAGGATGTGACTTTTGGTTGTCCATAGTCATGAGTCTGAATATTTCTAGACAGCAGCCGTTTGGAAAGTCTATTAACCTTGTGTTTTATCCTGATCCTCTTCTATTCAATTAGTCGTTCATACGAAACATTTAATGAATTATTGTACTGTCAACACGTTTTGTTACGAGCTGTGGCTGATGAAGTGGTGTCAGCCCTCCTGATATTACTTCACAGGCAGTAGTGAAGACAGCGTGGTTTGAGGTCAGGAAGCCCTGGGTCAAAACTTACTGCCGCCATCTAGCGGGTGTTCTACCTTGGGTGAGTTAGTTATGCTTTCTAATGTTTTGATGTTCTCACTTGTTAAATGAAAGTTATAATGCTTAACTTTGGGGATGGTTACTAGAATTAGAGGTAGTGTAAATGTAGTTTCCAGCAGAATGCTTCACTTAGAGAATATAGTAAATAGCATCCATTCTAACTGCAAATAACAGTCTAGTTAAGAAGAGTGAATAAAATACCTTGCATTTTCTTGTTTTTGAATATTTTTGTTTATATACCTTAAAATTTATGCAAGTCAAAGGTCGAGGAGGAAGTAGAGGTTGCTTAGAAAACTTAGATTTCCATGTGAATGTCTTACATTCCAGTTTCCTCCTTTTACACTTATGAAAACAGATCATCCATGTTTATCTTCCAGTAACAGAATATAATAGTCTATCCAAAAACTCCACAATTTCTTTTCTCAAGAGTTAAAATGTTTAAGAAATGTTTGCTTATGCTAAAATAAAATTTACCTTTCAGTAACTTTCAAGATTTTGCTTATTAGGCTGTTTATTCATTTAGAAATAAACCCGGGAATATCATTCTATTTTTCTTTTATACAAATATGTAAAGATGAAAATCATGGCCACACCATAATGTTCTATTTCCAAGCTAAACACTGTTGCTTCGTCATTTCTTTCTTCTTTATGTATTTTCTACTCTGATGAGGACTTTAGAAATAAACTTAATAATCTATATATAATTCATCTAAGTCTCAGGGTAATACTCACCTTTTTCTCTCTTTTAGGCTACTATAGCTCACTATCTGCACCCTAAGGTCACCTTAGGTCTTTTGGAAGCAAGACAACACTTAACTAACATCTTAAGTCTTTTATCATATAAGCTACAAGACGCAATTCACGCATTTTTTTCTATCTTGAAAAATTTAAACTTAGTTATGCAGATACTACAGTTACCCTTGATAATTTTCACCTGGCTGAGCCTGAGATATCTTCTCATATGGTGAAAATATTTTATCTACTAAATGGAAACATCTGAAAAGGCTTTAAATTAAAAACGTTAAGGTAATTTCTACTGCATTTTCCTTCCTAAAGAGGAATTTAAAACCATGAAAATAGAGATAGACACTAAAACTACCTCTTTAAAATACCTAGAAAAGAGAGACCCCAAAGCCACAGACCATAAGGAGCAGAGCTCCGGGTAAAGAAGAAAATACAACTCAGAAAGCAGAGTTTCCCAAAAGAGGTGGTGCGGCCCTCTGGTGCCTAAAGACACCTCGCTTAGAAAACCATGACGTGGAGCCAGAGGACATATGTAAGGAACGTGAAGGGGAAGGAATGTAAAGGAAGAAAGAGGGGGAAAGTGATTGAAAGAGAACAATAAATAAGAAAGATACATGAAGGGACCCCACTATAGGAATAACTGGAGAGCCTGGAAGATGGAACTTGCTAAAGGAAACCCAAACATAGTTTATGACCAGAAATAAGGAAACACAACTGAAGTAAAAGAGGCTGTACATCGGGTTCAGTGTTGGCCTCCATTGTGACAGGCTGAGCACTCAGCTGTGACACTTCTACTTGGTGACTAGAGGCATTAATTACACAGATTAGGAAAGACACTAGCGTACTGGCCTGTTCTATAGTTTCTAAGGGTACCATCATCAATTAGTGGCTGACAAAACGTGTCTGCGTCAGACTGTTCTTTTAATTGCTCTGACTCTGCCATCTAGGGGGGACTATGCTCACTTTGTCGCTGGAAGTTCATTTTTGCAGCTCAGCAGAGGCTATTGCTGGGTGATCCCATCATTCCCATTCGACTGAGAAATTCATTTCAATACCAGAATTCCTAATGTGTCCACTGGCTTGCAGGGAACAGGCACAGCAACCTTAGGGCGTGCTGACACTTGCCTCAGTGCCTCCGTAGCCTCCAGACAAGCCAGGGGACGTGATTATGGGGAGGGGGCAGGTATCACAGCAAATCTACCCTATCATTCCCTTCTCAAGTCTTTCAATTCCTTTTTCTACAGTATATCAAGGGAGATCTTAATTCGCCTTAATTTGATTTAATGTAGGTCACACTGAGCACAATTTTCAATCACTCACCAGGTAAATTTTAGAGCCACTACAAGCTGTTCAAGCAACCACCTCAAATTTAGAATCTCTTGGCAGTGTGTGAGTGCAAATATATTTACTTTAATCTAAGATCATTGGTTTTCCTCCCTTATTCACCTTAATTCATCATCTGACACAGATTTCCTCTGTTTTTATTAATGCTAATTGCAAAGTTAGTTTTAGATGTCGGGTACCTTTTCTAGTAAAGAATTCTAGCTATGAGTCTCGAAACAGAGACCTCAGAGATGGTGCAGATTGGTCCTGGGAGAACAATCATCCCTTTCCAGGCTAGTGCTCCAGCTGAGACTGTTACAGGGCTGCTGGATCAGGAAAAGGCTAACAGTTTCACGATGTGAAGAGAGGTTCCACAGTACTCCAGGTATTGAACAGTACTCAGTGTATAAAATGGAATTTGCACAAATCTTACCATTCCAATTTCTAGGATCCCACTTTTTAACAATCAGTGTCACACAGTAGCTTAAGAGATGAGGCAAAGTTATAAATATACCCTGCCTTGCAATTTACCTGTGGGGTCTGGTTCAGAATTTTATTCAGAAATCTTTGTTACATAGCTATAAAAGATAAATAGTAATTTAACATAGAAGTGTCTGGTTCTTTATCCATGGCTAGAGTTGAATAAAAAGCTCTTTTTATTCTCTTTTTGCAATTTTCCCTGGAACAAGAAGTATTCAGTAGACTCCACAGCGCTTATCCATTAATTTTTGTATTATTGCCAATATTAGCAATAAAAACAACCATTACAACAGCCACTTAGTCTCTCAAAGGCAATTCTTTGGACACATGAAACCAAGTAACAATTTAACAATCTGACATCAGAGTGCATGCCATACATCACCATGCCCCATTTCATTTCCCACTGACAATGAGGTCACTATTCCCATCAAAGAGAATCAGATGAGAAATCCAATTCCAAATTTCCATCTATGCTAGGAAGAATAAATGTCCCCAAAAGATTCCCACACCCTAATTCCCGGGCAGCGGAACTTTGCCAACGTGGTTAAGATTAAGGCCCTTGAGTTGGGGAGATTATCTTGGATTATCCAGATGGTCCAATATTTTCACAGGAATTCTTAAAAGTGGAAGAGAAGGCAGAAGAGGGGGTCAGAGCAATGAGATGGAGAAAAGGAGGGCAGTGGCCGTGGGTGAGGACTTGAGACCGTGCTGCCACTCTGAAGATGGAAGAAGGGGTCGTGAGTCAAGAATTGGCCTCAAGAACCTGAAAGGACCCTCAGCTGACAGCCAGCAAGGAAAGGAGTATCTCAGTCCCACAACTGCAATGAACTGAAATCTGCTGACAACTCCTTGAGTAAGGACGTGATCTTCCTGAAGAACCTCGAATAAGGAACATAGCCTTCATTTTAGCCTGATGAGACCGTGCCGCGCTTTTGACTTTCAGAACTATAAGGTGATAAATGTGTGTACTTTAAGCCTCCATGTTGTGAGGACTTGTTATGGCAGCAATAGATGAATACATCATGTCTGGGGTTTCCCTAGAAGTCACTTACTGTACCACAAACAGTATCAGTCAATACCCAGTGAGAATCATAGAAGTAAACCTATGAGTTTTATTTTAGGGAATCAGGGGGCTTGCAACTCTCAGAGGAGGTAGGAACACGAAGGCCAAGGAATCTATCTTTATTGATGTCTGGCTGAGGCTGAAGCAGTGGCTCCCAAGAGCTTGTGGGGAGCCACTATAAAGTACTAGAATCTCAGTGAAGCTCCAGCAACCACCTCAATCTCAGTAATTTTACCGGGAGTGAATCTCCCTCCTGCGAATGCATCCAGCTGCAATTCCCCAGGGAGGGTAATAACCTCCCTTCCCGTCTGCATTCTAAATGCACACAAGTGCTTTCTGCAGACTAATCCAAAACCACAGAGATGAAAGGGACCTGGAACTGGAGCTCCTGGCTTGTTCCCCACAAGGCAGAGATGACCCTTCATATATACCTGATTGGCAGCAGGCAAGCTGTGCGGCCTGCTAGAACCCAGCAAGTACCAAAGTCATAAGTTCTCTTGTTTCAGGAACATGGTGAGTTGGAAGTATGGTTCTAACACTTAGAAGCTCTGCAAACTTTTTCAAGGTCTTTTAACATTCTGCTGATCAAACTTCCTGATCTGTAAGGTGAGAATAATAATAAGCATCTAAATAACTCACGGGGGTTTTGAGATTAAAATAGTTAATTAATATCAAGAAGCTTGAAAATGTTTTTGAAAATGTAGTGTTAATTATTACATTCCCCACCCCCAAAATAAATAAAATCCAAGCAATGAAGTGAATTAAGAAACTGATGTCCATCACTGAAAACTTAAATATAGACTAAAGCTAAACACTTGTGGTAATTATGGTTTATTAACAGGAGGGAAAGGCCATAGCCTTACCATAATGGAAACAATGCTATAATTAATAAATATTAAAAATTACAAGTGAAAATAGGAAACAGGAGAAGGGAAACGCACCAATTTGCTTACGTTTCATAACAAGAAGTCAAAAGATGCTATAAAATCTATAAACCACAAGAGTGGCTTCAGTATATTACTGGGAGTTCTTAACATAAGAATGAAAATACAAAACATAGATCATAAAACTTGTAAGTCACTTGAAGAAATACATATCTTCAAACATACATGCAAACTAAGGAAACAGAAACTATATCGCCAAGTATGTGGGGGGGAAACACAATTAAATTCCACTCCTACATATTTACCCAAGAGAAATAAAAATGTATCTACAAAAAATGACATTTACAAGAATTTTCACAGTGACATTATTCAAAATATTCAAAAATTGGGAACAACTTAAGTGTCTATTAATTGGAGAAAGGCTAAACATGCCGTATTTATGCAGTGGGTTGCTATTCAGCAATTTAAAAAGGAATAACCTGTGAATATGTACAACAACGTGGATAGTTCTCACAAACATCATGTTAAGAAAAAGAGGCCAGGCACAACAAGATATACACTATATAGGAAGTCTACAACAGGCAGAAGTAACCTCCCAGGAGAAAATCTGAAAGTGGTTGCCTGTGTATATTGAGGACTGACTGGCAGCAGCACAAGGAAACTCTCTGGGGTCTTGAAAATATTTTGTCTTGATTTAGGTGGAAATCTCATGTTGACAAAACTGTCAACAAAATGTAACTCAATACTTCATATCACTTTATTGTTTGTAAATTATGCTTCAATGAAATAGCATCATAAAATTTAACTTATAGGATGGCAGAACACAGAACAATCTTATCTGCTATAGAAATGCTTATGAATGAAGTCAAGTGACCTAGCTTAGAGTTAATTAAAGCAAAATATAACAGAAACCACTTATATACTCTATATGAAGGAAAAATTTAAGTAACTGATATACATGTGTTTTTATATATATATATATATATATATGGAATGTAGAGTATAAGCAAATATATTTTAAGAGATAGAGAAAGTTTATTGTAGTTTTTGAAGAGCAAAAGACTTAAAAAAATCAGCTAGCATAAGAATGATCAACTGAATTATGGTACTTTCACATGCTGAATAGAAATGTTTAAAAAAGGGATATCTCTTTATGATTATATGCAAGGATCCAAGACAGGTTGTTTCATGAATAAAGCAAGTCACCAAAAGAGTTTTACATAATGCCTCCTCTTATGTTAAAACATATGTGCATAATAATGAAACACATGAAAAATAACTAAAATAAAAAATAAGGTTATACTAGAAATTTTATTTTAATCTAAGTTGTTGAGACTTGAGCCCAGCAAGAAAGTGCAGGGAGTTAAAGCTTCTATCATCAAAGAAATCTGACAATCATGATGCTTCAGCTGTGTCCCTAACTGATACTGACTAGTAGGTCTTGCTAAGCAGGGTGTGTGCAGCAGTCTTTTACATACCGTCAACTAGACTGAAATCAGTTTATTAATTAAAAGTCAGGCACAACTTTGCATGAAAAAGGTTGTTCAGCAAAGACTTAATCTATTTTTGGAAACATTAAACTCTTTATTTTCCTTCTCCAGATTCCCTGATAAATTCTAGATAAAATAAGGTTACATTAGATTGGCCACCCTGAAACAAAGTAGGTTTTAATAACGGCAGACATTTTACTGAATCTATCAAGTTAATTACCATAATTACTTTCTTTTATCAAATGCTTGCAAGGCAACATTTCTCCCCTAGTGGATTTTGGAGTTTGCTAAAATTCGGAATTCAACTCTCTACTCTATTTTTTCCTCCTTAGGAGAGCAGAGAAATGACTGGTAACACCCTTGGGTCACATTTTTTTTCCTGAATTTTGGGGGGGTGGGTTTCCATAGGTGCAGTTATAAAATGAAGTAAAACATAAATTGCCAAGAACATAATTATTCAACAAGGCATTCTCCCCAGCCCTGGGGAGTAGCAGCAGCTTTATCCTGTGGCTAAAACCTCAAGTTTCCCTTCAAGTACCATGCAGTCATTTTCCATCACTTTGTGTAATCATACCCATGAAGTTTGTTATTTTATAACAAGAGACGAAAGCAGTTGTTTCATTTGTTTGCTTTTGTTTGCCTGGGAAAGTAAGGAATGACAGCACAGAGGTCGGTCATTGCCAGAATTCAGTCTATTTCCTAGTGATGAGTTTGAAGTCTTAAAAATGGAGGAGTGAAGAGATTAACCAAAAATACTACTAGAGAGAATCACTGTAAGACTCTCGACCCCAAATCAGCTGCTTTGTAGTGGAATCCTCAGAGTGCTTTGCCAAGTCGTGAAGAACTCAGAATTAGCCATGGCTGCACACGGAGGACCCAGCAGGAACAAGGATGTCTGTGATCTCATGACTGGAAAGGACAGCACACAAAGAAGGATGTAAATGAGGTCAAACTGCTGAAGTTCCGAGGAAACGATGACAGCGTGGTACCTTTTGGGGACTTCCAAATATACCTGGGGTCAGTTTGTAGAAGACCAGGAGGAAATAATTGTGAAATAAATTCTATTTATTGGGGAAATAAATGTGACTTTTATAACCAGAATTTAGTTGCTCTTAGTATTTCCCCACCACTGTCCTTGGCAAGGTTATCAACGACCAGTTGGTAAATCCAATAAGCAATCCTCAAGCCTCACCCTAATAGACAACTCAGCAGTATTTCTCCTGGTGAGTCCTGCCCTCATACTGAACACCGCTTCACTTGCATCCCAGACACGCACAGTATCTAGTGTCCTCTCCACCTTATTTAGTTGCTCCATGCAGGTCTCCTTTGCAGACTTTTCCTTATGCTCCTATCCTTAGGGCTCACTGTTTGAATCTCTACTTTTATGTGTTCCTCCTCATTCTGTAGATGGTCTCAACTACTCTCGTGGTTTTGAATGCCACTGATGTGCTGAGGAAACACAGGATTATAATTGTAACCCAACTGTTCCCTGCAATTCCAGCTCATAAATCCAGCTTCCTATGAGGCAGCTCCACTGGATGTCTAACAGCCGTCTCATGACCTGCAGCTCTTCTCCCACTTACATCTCTCATTTTCACCCACCTCTCTTCCTCAGACTTTCTCAAGTCAGTAAATCTCAACTCTAAACTTCCCATAGGTCAGGAAGTCACCCTGTTGAAACTTAACAAGTGGCCATGTCGAAGCTTACTTCACATACTGTCAGTTTCGATTCTCTTTCCAGTCTCCGACAGTGGCCAACAAACCATGCCTGATCTGCCTCCCTGCCATTGCCTTTCTGACCTCTTCCACTCTCACCCCTTCCCTCTCTCTTTCTCCAGCTCCAGAGGAGCCCAATGAGCCCGTCCACCTGCCACAGCCTCTGGCAATCGCTGCTTCCCCTAGGTATCCACGTGACTTAGTTGTTACAGACTTGAGGTTACTAATTGTATTCGTTGTCTTTGTTGTATAACACATTATCCAAAACTTGAATGACTTAAAACAGAAAAATAATCTTATTTCACAGATTCTGTGGGACAGGAATCCAAGCACATCTTAATTGGGGGCTACCAGCTCTATTTTTTTCATAGAGTCTCAGCTACATTATTGGCTGGGGTTTCAGTCTCGTCTGAAGACTCAACTAGGGGAGGATCGGCTTGCAAGTTCACTCATGTGGTTGTTACTCGTGTGTGCCTCTGAACAAGGCCACCTTCCCCAGAGAGGAAGCAAGAGAAGGCCCAAAACGGAAGGCGTCACTTTCTACAAGTTAGTCTCAAGTGACACCCCATCACTGTCATATTCTATTTGCTAGAAGTGAGTTAAAATCCAGCCTACAGAGAAATGGAGGGGATTATATGAGGATATGATTACAAGGACACAGGGATCTTTGGGGACCATCTCAGAGACTGCCCACCATGCTAGACAGTGAATAAATGTGGACAAAGTCTATTTAAAATAGAACAGACATACCTCAGCAGCCTTCTTTCTGCTTTGTTTTTTCTCCATCTCACTTTTTAAAATCTTTTTATTACTTTAAAATTTTACTACTAGAATATAAGCTCCATGAGAGTAGGGGTTTTCACCTCTCTTTCTTACTGTACACTTAGACATCTGACAAATATCTGTGGAATCTTCTGAGTCTTTGTTGACTACTTAAGATTTGTTTCAATGCTATGACTTAATTAAACAGACTGCTCACTTGTCAGTCAGCCATAGTTTTTAGAAAATGCTTTCTATTATTGAATGGAAATCTATCCTGTTAAAAAAAAAAGAAAAGAGAAGGCAGTGACTTAGTCTGTTGCGGGTGCTCTAACAGGATACCATAGACTGGGGGGCTTATAAACAAATATTTATTTCTCACAGTTCTACGGGCTGGAAGTCCAAGACCAAGGCACCATCCTGGTCATGTTCTGGTGAGGGCCCAGTTCCCGGTTCACAGACAGTCAGGCCCTCTGCTTTCTGTGCACTCACATGGCAGGAATGGCAAGCGAGCTAGCTCTCTGAGGTCTCTTCCATGAGGACACTAATCTATTCATGGGGCCTCCACCCTTGTGTCCCAATCAACTTCCAAAGGGCCCACCTTCTGACACCAACAGCTTAGGGTTTAGAATTTCAACATATGAATTTTGGGGGAAACAAAGTTTCAGTCCATAACAGGCAGTGTGATAAGGATTTATGAGGTTACATGTAAACGAATACGGTTGCCACAAAGAGGGAGGATTGATTAGTAGGATCAGGGTGGGATGAATGTCAGGCTGTGACAGCAACAGAGAATAGAGGACCTTTGGACTTGAAGGACAGGCAGTTCCTAGATATAGAAGATGGGGAGCAGAGAAAGTAATGAGCAAAGGCATGGAGCATAAGAGAGTGTATATCTCTGTATCTATCATCTATCTATTGTAAAGAGAATGCAAGGTACATGGTGAAACTAGAGAGTATATGGAGAGTAATAATAGGAGATTGGGCTGGAAAGGAAGGCTGCACCAGTCCCCGAAGGAGAGAACAGGCCACGAGAAAGACATTTTGACCTCACATGTAGGTAAGATCTTCTTAATACTAGACCGTCCAGCCATTCAAAATAGTGAGTTTGCCAAGACAAAAGATGGCTTTATTACATCTCACTATCAGAAGATGTAATAAAATGTTACATATACATATATGTAATAGTATTTTATTAATATTTTTTAAAAGTATTTTTTTTTGGCTGTGCCGCGCGGCTTGCAGGATCTTAGTTCCCCGACCAGGGATCGAACCCAGGTCCATGGCAGTGAAAGTGTTGAGTCCTAACTACTGGACCACCAGGAAATTCCCTTAAAAAGTATTCTTAATTCTATCATTCAATGTGCATCTAGTTGCCAACATAAAGAACTGGTATCATGCTTCATTTCCATTCTTTCTGGACCTTTATTCATACAAAGTTAAGAATAACATGAGATATTTAGTACTGCAAAATATTATGCATCCTCTATGTGCAACTAAGTGAGAATACACACTAATTCATGATTACGTCTGTGAGCACACACTGGAATAAAAAATGCAGAGAGACAACAAACGCTCAGCAAGATGATCAGGGAATGGTGCTTGTTATGTAATTATATGTTGCATTCGTGCTATCTGAAAGGAACGATTTGCCTTAATTAAATTGCCTTTCTTTCACTTGAACATTCCTGGGCTCACATCACTCCCACGCCCAACCTCCATCTCAGACAATGTTCCAGGAGAATCCACACACCTGCACAGCACTTGGACAATATAATCTTTTGTTTCAAAGACACAGGGAAAATGATGGGAGAAGCATTTCTTTGGGGCCTGAAGAGTGCTGGCCATGAGACTGGATGTTTCCTAGTTCCATGATTCCTGGATGCAGTGGGATAGAACCAAGAAACAGGCTCTAAATGACAGAAGGTCCACGGGTTCTGTAAAGCACTTGTGTGTTGGGGTAAGGGCTGGAGTTCTTATACATGGTGGCCTGTACACCCCGAGGTCCAAGGCAGTGGTTCTTTTTGCCTGGGACTAAGAGTATTTCCAAATAGAAACAATCTCCATTCTATAAGCTCTGTAATTGTTCCCCTTCTGGAAAAAAAAAAACATGAAAAATCATCCTCAAATTCTACCAAAATTTTCTATAATTCTAAGACTTTCACAGTTCTTCCCTAGGGAATCTACAGTGGATTTGCTTGCTTACTTTCCTGATTTCTCTGTCTAGCATATATTCCATTATTCATCACATTGGCCACTCCCTTACCAGTATCCCTAGCCACTTACCATGTTCCTTCCCTGACAAATTTTAACTCTCAAGGAATCAATGAAGATGCTACTTTCAAATTAGCCTGTACCTGGTCATTTAGGCCTTCTTAGCCAACCTTTCTGTGTGGGAGCCACAAAAATATTCCTTGTCTTCAACCTCACTTCACACAGGGAGAGAGCAGTGCCAGGCTGAGGACTTGACCTGGGACTTTCCAGCATCCAGAACTGTGAGGAATACACTTCTGTGGTTGTAATTAGTTATCGCAGCCTGCATGGACCAAGCTGGTCTCTCCTCGATGCTTCTCCTTCCTCCTCTTCACAGGTGAGCTGCTGCAAGCAGAGGTCTGAGCACCTGCCGCCATCGCCCGGCCATGTCTTTGGTTTCCACCCCAACAGTCCAGTTCTCTTTCTCAACAAGGTCACAAATGACTTCCTCATTTATAGATCTAGTAAGCATTTCTCAGTCGTTATCTTAGTGATTGTCCCAATTAACGGAAGTCCCGACTGCACCGAGGCTGACCATTCCTCTGCTCTTCCGAGAGGGGGCGCTCCAGGGCGCCGCGATGTCCAGCACTCTGGGCTGCTTCCACCTTCCCAGATGCTCCTTTTCCCTCAGAACAGGGGATTTTCTCTTCTGGTCCTTTCATCGTGTCACACACTCTTAAAACTATACTCTTGGGGCTTCCCTGGTGGTGCAGTGGTTGAGAGTCCGCCTGCCGATGCAGGGGACACGGGCTCGTGCCCTCGTCCGGGAAGATCCCACATGCCCCGGAGCGGCTGGGCCCGCGAGCCATGGCTGCTGAGCCTGCGCGTCCGGAGCCTGTGCTCCGCTACCGCGAAAAAGCAAAAGCAAAAACAGAAACATTCAAGGTAAAGCAGATAGGAAAACATTTTAAACTATCAACTGTAGATACATCATAACTTACACTGTTAGAAAACATATATTAAGAACAAGAATTGATTAGGAAAAACATTTGGCAACAAAATGTATTGTTTCCAGGAGAAAGCAGAAAATCAAAACAATATTTGACTTCAAATATTTTTATTTGAAAGTATTTTGTATTTGATTTGTGTTACCAACACCCTAAGTAATTTTCTAATGTAAAGACAAGTTTGAAAATGTACATTATTACATAGGAAGGGAGCTTTAAAAAGTTATGGAACAATATATGTATAACTGACTCACTCTGTTATAAAGCAGAAACTAACACACCATTGTAAAGCAAT
>NW_006797999.1:696588-721611 GCF_000442215.2 Lipotes vexillifer | reverse complement strand
AAAAAAAAAAAAAAAAAAAAAAAAGTTATGGAACAATCCTTAAAGGAGGATGACATGGAATAGTTATTTGACACTATACAGATTAGCACTCTGTCCATTTTATCCATATATATTATTTACAAGGTGCACAAAATAGAAGTATTAAATTAGGTTAGTGATTATTTGTTTTAATATTTTGCATTTATTTAATTAAAAAGCAGCTGCATTAGATGTCTTTGTATGTGTTTAGATACATTTGCACATCTGCATGTCTGGTATAAACAATAAATTCCTGCCACAAACCTGAATAAAAATGGAGTGTCAACACTCCACTTTTTAAATAGGAAGAACCCGAGGCTTGGAGACAATATGGTGCCACAGAACGACGATTCCAATCGAGGTCTGTGCGACTCCAGAGTCTACTAAACCACACCACCTTCTGCCATGCTTGGGGGTCACATCCGTTCATTGTGGTCAAATACTGTACAGTTCTTTTCGATTTACTTAAAAGGCAGATGTGGAAATAGGTAGAACTGGGATCTAACTGGTGAATAGGGAGATCCCAGTTCTGAGCTCACATCCAGCCAGTGGCTGGGAATCCAGTGTGGCCTCGCCTGACCTAGAGGATAGAATGGAGGGATGCCCCGCTGCAGCCCCCAGGGGCTTGGCTGCTCTGCCTGAAGCTGAAACCAGCACATCTGGGGCCTGCAGGTCGCTCTCTGCAGGAGGCTCTGGGTTTGTGCTTTTGACATGAGCCTTGGGCGTCTCACTTTGGAAGACCTTGGCCTCGGTTCTCCCTGAAGAAGCGCCTCAGAAGCTGAGTCACTACAAGAGGGCGTCCACGTCCGCCCATTTCCTCCAGTTGCCTCTGGAATCTCAGACTCAGTCTGCCCTCCCCCAACAGAGCTCTCCTTTCCTTTCCTTCAGCCTGAACTTGTGTTTTATCTGCATTTCTTATCTGTCACTTTCAGTCTTAAATAATCTAAAGTTATCAAGTGCTTTCTTTGTGTTATGTTCAAATCTTGGAACCTGGATTTCCAGCACACTCTGCTTAGTTCCAGATCCAACCTACTAATGGGATCAGAAGCGGCGAAGTGGGACTGTGTGCAAATATTTGGGAGGAGGTGAGGGGGGTGTAGGAGGGACTAGAAATTCTGAATCCTGGACCTGGTCTGGAAAAGGTGAAACTGTCATAGTGTTATGCTCCCAGAAAGCTCTAACTGTGCAGAAACATAACAATATTCACCTCCTAATAGGCTTTTCCACCAAATGCCGAGAGGCAGGTGGAAGGGTCGGGGGTCGTGTTTGGTTACAGTGGAAACCCACCTCCCCTGGGCACCAGTCAACTCAGTCTCCCTGCAGACACTTCTGCCTATTGCTGTATTTCTGTAGGTAACCCTAAAGCCTTCAACCCAACCTAGGGCAACACTCCTGGACATCAGCAAAGTCATGCTCACTATCTTCCCAAAACGGAAGGCAAAGTCCTAAGTCACTTTATTCATGCCACAGATGTTATTTGCAGGAAAAAGGAACATGTAGTACAAGCCTCTTGTCCTTGCAACTTGCTTGTCCTTCTAAGACGCGCTGCGGCCCAGTATCATATTGTATATCCACCTCTGTGGTCACTGCAGTGGGCTAAGCAGTGGAGCCACTGCAGAGAACGTTAGGACACACATTTGGAGAAGTGGTGTAGATGGCACGACGGAGGGGGGCCCTGGGTCACAGCAGGCGGCTTACTTTGCTGAGTCACCTGGGACCCCACCTTGTGCCATTCAGTCTCTGTCAGGGCCCCCCAGGAAGCAAGGCTCTGGGCCACCAAGGTGTGCTCTGTACCAGGCAATGCCTGTCACCCAGGGGATACCCAAAGTATGTTTATCAAATTGAATATTCCAACTATGCAAGTAAAAGTTTGGTAAGAGTGGTTTCCCTAAAATTCTTTGAACATTTAGCAGAAGCTCCTGACTGGAAACAGAAAAGGATGTATGAAGGCAGCAGGGAATTGGATGTGATGGCAAAGCGAAAAGAGGATTTCACCCAAAGGGGACATAATCCCTGTGAGGGTCCTATTCTCGTGCATCATTTATATTAAGTCTGAGCCTGTCAGGCGATAGGTTTACTTCCATGCTTTCTGGGGCGCATTTTATTGCAGCACAATTAGAACTGAAGTAATGGTTACCAGCACAACCAACATTTCTTTTTTCAAATTAAAATGATCACACAAATGATGCTGAATTCAAAACACCCATGGTAGTGGTAAGAGTCCAAGTGCTGACGGTGACAGATGTGTGAGGTTCCGGCGACATCCTTCAGGAGTGGAGCCCTGTGACCACACCCGAGGACACGGTTACAGGTCAAAATCCCAGGTACGATCCCTCAGGACAAGCACAGGCACCTGCACGGCTCTGCCTGGAGGGCTACATGGTGGAAGCGGCACGGCCCCTCCAGACTTGGTGCAGAGGGTCTTTCCGGCTCTGGGGGACTACAAGCCAAGGACTCTGGGTCCTTGGGGGACCACGCTCACAGCACCTCTGCCTTCCAAACCTGTCTGGGCCCAGGTCTCCAGTGGCCTTGACCAAGGCACTGGGCTCTGATCTGACTGCTTTCCAGCCCTAGCCCTCCCCCTTCTCCACTCCCTCAGGGTCCTGGGGCCATGACAAGGCACAACTCGTTTGTTCAGGGCCCCTGGGCAGGGACATGACCCCGGTCTGACCTGATTCACCTGCCCCTCGCCTGGTTTCATCCTGTGGGTAAAATGGGCAGTTGGCACGCTGCTTTTCTCCACCGCTTCCCTGTGCTGTCACAGTAACTGAACGACGCTTCCTTGTGATCTTCAGATTGCCTTGACCTAATGGGCCACCTGGACATCTGATTACCAAACACCATGGAAAAGCTGCATTTCAAACACTGTTTTATTTTTAACAAGATTCGAATGAACAAGCCACACAACTGATTTGAAATGGAGCGTATATTACTTCATTTGCGTTTTAAACTTAAATGTATCACTGGTCTAACCCATAACCCATGGCAAGGGAGTCATTTACATAACATTAGATTCAAGTTTAATATGATAGACTTCAGGAAAGAAGCTAGAAATCAGGCGATAGAGCAGTATTTTGCCTCCTTCCAAACAAACAAAACCCAGCCAAGTACAAGATGAGCAACTGAATAGAGCTACCATATGATCCAGCAATCCCACTTCTGGACATATATCCAGCCAAAACTCTAATTTGAAAAGGTACATGCACTCCAACGTTCACGGCAGCACTATTTACAACAGCCAAGACATGGAAGCAACCTAAGTGGTTGGAAGCTGTGGTACATATATACAATGGAATATTACCCAGCCATAAAAAGAATGAAATAATGCCATTTGCAGCAACATGGATAGACCTAGAAATTATCATATTAAGTGAAGTCAGACAGAGAAAGACAAATATCACGTGATATCACTTATTTGTGGAATCTAAAAAAAATGATATAAATGAACTTATTTACAACATAGAAATAGACTCACAAACAGAAAACAAACTTACGGTTACCAAAGGGGATGGGGGCGAGGGATAAGTTAGGAGTTTGGGATTAAAAGATACACACCACTATATATAAAATAGGTAAACAACCAGGCCCCACTGTATAGCACAGGGGACTACACTCAGTATCTTTCTTTTTTTACATCTTTATTGGAGTATAATTGCTTTACAATGGTGTGTTAGTTTCTGCTTTATAACAAAGTGAATCAGCTATACATATACATATGTCCCCATATCTCTTCCCTCTTGCGTCTCCCACCCTCCCTATCCCACCTCTCTAGGTGGTCACAAAGCACAGAGCTGATCTCCCTGTGCTATGCAGCTGCTTCCCACTAGCTAGCTATTTTACATTTGGTAGTGTACATATGTCCATACTACTCTCTCATTTCATCCCAGCTTACCCTTCCCCTTTCCTGTGTCCTCAAGTCCATTCTCTACATCTGCGTCTTTATTCCTGTCCTGCCCCTAGGTTCTTCAGAACCATTTTGCTTTTTTAGCTTCCATATATATGTGTTAGCATATGGTATTTGTTTTTCTCTTTCTATACTCAGTATCTTATAATAACCTATAATGAAAAACAATCTGAAAAAGAATATATATATATATGTATAACTGAATCCCTTTGCTACACACTAGAAACTACCACATTATAAATTAACTACACCTCAATAAAAAAGAAAGTTATTTGATGTGACAAAACTATCACTATGATGATCTTTATTGTGAAAATAAAGGTAGGATATTCAGGATCTACAATTAGCCTGATAAAGGAAGCAAGATACTCATAGTATTAGAGGAACAGTATCAACTAATGGTCTGGAGACTTAGAATGGTAAATATGATAGCATATATACAAGTAAGAATAGCACAAACTATGCCAGTTCAACCTGTTTTGATTTGCTTATCAACGTTCACAGGTGCCCACTTTATTCCAGGAAACAAACTGATTTTCAAATGTCACTAATAACAATTTGGATGAACCATGACAGCATTAAATGTCCCACCAAAATAATGGCAGATTCCAAAGGTGAAAGAAATGGACAAGAGAAAACACCATAGAGTTATCTTATGCAAAAGACTGTCATATTTTTTAAACTTTTAAAATAAAGGTATACTGAAAGAAAGAATTGCCAAAGAAAGATAATGCTTGTACCATCTAAGTTACTGGTTGAATGAGGGAGGAAGGAATTTGTAAGTTCATAAACTCTTTGCCGGCTAAACATTTGTGCTATTAAATATATTAGTTTGAAACCCCAGGTAAATGCATGATGGGACCGCGTTTGTTAGGAAGGGCCTGGACAACTGAATACAGCCTGGTATGTGATTCCAGAAGGCTAACCTGCCTCCTTGCTGGATGACTTTGCCAATCGTCTACCTACAGGATTATCGAGGCCAGCTTGCTAACCTCTGCCTCAGAATCTGCCTCTGGGACGTTAAACTGTGACAGGACTGTTTATTATTTGCAGGAGATGAACGTTTCATGAATGGCGACTCATCATTCGTTGAAAGACTGTGATGGAAAGTACTAGCTCTGTCCTACCACGGAATTTAAGATCTCAGGATTTGGGGATGGGTGATGATTGACTTTGAAACCCAGGCTGTGAAAATGAAGAATACACTGCCATTTCTTTAAGACATTTATAAAACTTTGTGGTTTTGTTTCATATTAACCATAATATTTATTAAAATACCAAATTCTTTGGAATCCATTTGTTTTCCCCATTTTTATTGCTATTTATATTTATATATCAAATATGCAAACACTGAATTTTTAAGGTTTGAAAAATAACATTTCTTAAAAGTTAACATTTGCATAGTAGGAAAGCAGAAAACACAAGAAGCAAAAAACAAAATTGTCCATAATCACAAGCAGTTTAGGTTTGACTTGTCCTTCTAGGTCTCATTAGTGTATTTACACAATTAAGCATCCATTTTTATGTAATTAAGACCATACAGCTATGTATCATGCTTTTTCACATATCACAAGTATTTACCATTTCAAAGTCCCAAACCTATAAGTATTTTTTGATCCATATTTAATTTAATTAATTTATTTCAACATCTTTATTGGAGTATAATTGCTTTACAATGGTGTGTTAGTTTCTGCTGTACAACAAAGTGAATCAGCTATACATATACACACATCCCCATATCTCTTCCCTCTTGCGTCTCCCTCCCTCCCACCCTCCCTATCCCTCCCCTCTAGGTGGTCACAAAGCACCAAGCTGAGCTCCCTGTGCTATGCAGCTGCTTCCCACTAGCTATCTATTTTACACTTGGTAATGTATATATGTCCATGCCACTCTCTCACTTTGTCCCACCTTACCCATCCCCCTCCCCGTGTCCTCAAGTCCATTCTGTACATCTGCGTTTTTATTCCTGTCCTGCCCCTAGGTTCTTCAGAACCATTATTATTTTTTTTTTTAGATTCCATACATATGTGTTAGCATATGGTATTTGTTTTTCTCTTTCTGACTTACTTCACTTTGTATGACAGTCTCTAGGTCCATCCACCTCACTACAAATAACTCAATTTCATTTCTTTTTATGGCTGAGTAATATTCCATTGCATGTACGTGCCACATCTTCTTTATCCATTCATCTGTCGATGGACACTTAGGTTGCTTCCATGTCCTGGCTATTGTAAATAGAGCTGCAATGAACATTGTGGTACATGACTCTTTTTGAATGATGGTTTTCTCAGAGTATATGCCCAGTAGTGGGATTGCTGGGTTGTATGGTAGTTCTATTTTTAGTTTTTTAAGGAACCTCCATACTGTTCTCCATAGTGGCTCTATCAATTAACATTCCCACCAACAGTGCAAGAGGGTTCCCTTTTTTCCACACCCTCTCTAGCATTTATTGTTTGTAGATATTTTGATGATGCCCATTCTGACCAGTGTGAGGTGATACCTCATTGCAGTTTTGATTTGCATTTCTCTAATGATTAGTGATGTTGAGCATCCTTTCATCTGTTTGTTGGCAATCTGTATATCTTCTTTGGAGAAATGTTGATTTAGGTATTCTGCCCATTTTTGAATTGGGTTGTTTGTTTTTTTGATATTGAGAGGCAATAAACATTGCTTGTATATGCTTGTAGACAGCATATATATGGGTCTTGCTTTTGTATCCATTCAGCCGGTCTGTGTCTTTTGGTTGGAGCATTTAATCCATTTACATTTAAGGTAATTATCAATATGTATGTTCCTATTAGCATTTTCTTAATTGTTTTGGGTTTGTTATTGTAGGTCTTTTCCTTCTCTTGTGTTTCCTGCCTAGAGAAGTTCCTTTAGCATTTGTTGTAGAGCTAGTATGGGGGTGCTGAATTCTCTTAGCTTTTGCTTGTTTGTAAAGGTTTTAATTTCTCCCTCGAATCTGAATGAGATCCTTGCTGGGTAGAGTAATCTTGGTTGTAGGTTTTTCCGTTTCATCACTTTAAATATGTCCTGCCACACCCTTCTGGCTTGCAGAGTTTCTGCTGAGAAATCAGTTGTTAACCTTATGGGGATTCCTTGTATGTTATTTGTTGCTTTTCCCTTGCTGCTTTTAATATTTTTTCTTTATATTTAATTTTTGATAGTTTGATTAATATGTGTCTTGGCATGTTTCTCCTTGGATTTATCCTGTATGGGACTCTCTGTGCTTCCTGGACTTGATTGACTTGGAGAGTTAATTTTTATTACCAATAAATTCTGAAATAAAGTACCAGTATTTTCTCCAACTGAGTGTCATTTTGAACTTTATGAGTACATTTGCTTTAAGTCACTGATTTACCATTAAAATGTATATAATACATAATAGTTATATATTTTTGTATATATATTCACACACACACATTTTTTCAGCTAGGTGAGCTTGGTTTTCATTTACACTTTTTGGAAAATTATTTCACCCAGAAGTCATAATTGCTTATTTTATCCCAATATGTAGTAAACCACATATCTACAGGTATAAAAAATACCTAATTCTCTTTTTTAAAAAATTAGACTTATGTCCAATATGTTGTTTTAATAAAATTGGGATGTGTCTTATACACCAGTGTGATGTATATGAAAATGGATTTTCTGGATTTACTCTTGAAAGATGCATGCTTTGGGTCTTTACTCCGGAAGTACATTTGTGGCCAAAAAAAAAAAAAAAATATATATATATATATATATATATATTATATAGGAATGCAAAACTGACTACCAAGGTATCTTTTAAAAGTATTAATCTATATCTGTGCTCCACCCACAGAGTTTTAAATCAGAATCCCCAGAAACAGAATCTGGTATTTTCATTTGAATCAGTTCTGAGGTGACTCTGACATGCTTGCTGGTTAAGACCCACAGACTTAGGAAGTTGAATGTTTCTCACAAAAGGAGAAACAAATGGATTAAAAGGGTGAAACAAAGGCACTTAGTTCCAAAAATTAAAAAAAAAAGCATTTGCGCTGATAAGAAGATTTAAAAAGGAAGCTATGATAAGCAGAGAGAAAGATTCCTCAAACTTCATCAGCACGCTCAAGAGGAGAGCCCATAGTGCGGTTCTGTGTAACCGTGATGGGCGGTGTCACCATGGATCCCAGAGTCCTCAACTCCTAACACCACCCACCAGCCCGCCCGAGAGTTGTTTTGGAATTTGTCCGTGTATGTCATGGAGTCTAGTTGACAGTACTGGGAAAGCCTTGCTACAGTCAGAAGATAAGAACTGTAGAGAATATTTAGTCGTGAATCGTCTGTAATAAAGTGAGCAGTCTTGGTGCTGATGAAGCATGCAGCCTGAGGGGTACAAGACACAAGAGCCAACAGTGCTTAAGGATGGGGTCCAGACAATGGCACAGCCTGTGACCCATTCATCCATCTTTACCATCAGTGCTCACTGAGTCTGGCTCAGGCGAGGATGTTGTGATAAATCTGCTACATTAATATCACTCTGGAATAGCTATTTTCAGTCTTTGCTGCATATTTGAATTCACTCATGGATCTTAATAGAATATTGATAACAGGTTCCCACATCCCACATTTCAGAGATTCTGACTTCTTTTGTCTATGGTGGAACGCAGATTGCAAAATTTTTTTAAAGGTTCCCAGATAATTCTGATACTCAGACCGAATCAGGAACCTCTTCTCTAGAATTGAAGTGCTTTAATATCAATATTTTAGAAATATTTGATAAGATTAAAGAACCTGAATAATTACAAAACATACTAAAGTGAAGGCAGACCAAATTTGTAGTTTATATGGAGCTTAAAGTATTATAATATGGTTTTCTCAGGAAAGAAATTTCAGTAACAAGAATTATGCTGTACCCATATTTGAAGGAGAAAAACTGTCTCTCATGAAAAGAGTGAAAAGAATGTTAATTCATAGGGACAAAATGCCCTATTACAAGAACAGAAAATGTAATATAAAATTAATGTTTGACATTTAGAGAAGCAATCTTGCCAAACAAGAAGGCAGGTTTGTTCTGAATAACAATAGATAATTTTGTGTGGGTTAAAAGAGTATGAAAGCCAATGTGAGTAAATTAAATACACAGGGATGTACACATACACACACACACATGCATGCACGCACACATCCCTTGTCAGGTCCTCAGATTTTTACTTGGTAATTCTACAGCTGATAACAGTTGGCACATGGTTAATTAAGGTATTTAGCGGTAGGTAGAAAATCTTCACTGGTTACTAGACATCATAATTTTCTGTTTTCACCTGCCATTCTTATTTTAGGAAAATAATAAGCATACTGGTCATAGTTCAAACATTAAAACCAAATACTTTTTTCTAGATATAATAATATTTTTATATTCCATTAAAGTTTAAAAATATTTTTTACATTTATCATATCTGGATTGTCACAGCTGCTATGATTAAAAGAGGTGATGGCTGTGGAAGTGTTCTTAATTATACATTGCTGTCTTCTTTGTGATAATAGTAGGACAGATGTTATTTTCCCCACTTGCCAGAAGAACCAGATGATGTTAAATGATTTATTCAAGGTAAATCATGAGCAGAGTTACATTTAGGCAGGGCTACTTCCATATTCTGGCTCTTTTCACATACTAAGGCTCACACACATATGTATACACACATACACGTGTATACAGTTTTACACACTTATGTAGACCTATGCCTATAATTTTACCTGCAGCTATACATATACACATACATATTCATAGACATACATATACATACACTTACACGTTTATATTAATGTATTTCACCATGTTAAAGAAACAAAGAGACAATAGGATGAACAGTGAAGTGGAATTTTGAGCTTATCTGGTTCAATATATCCAAAGTCATACCCCCAACTATACACTTGATCTCTGTTGAAATTTTCCCAGTAATTTTCCCAGCTTCCACTTCACAGGATGCTTGAAGATCTCTACTCATGGTAAGTATATCCCCTCATACTTATCCAAGCACTTACTCACTGAAAAATGCCAATCATTGGATCTGATGTACTTCCCAAAGCTGGACAAACCTATCTAAGGCCATTTCTGAAATGCCCGTTCTCATATATTTCTGAGGTCGTACTCTCCAAACTAACAGGAAAAAGCCAGGGAGTTGGGTGTGTGTGTGAGAACTACTATCATGTAAGCACCCCCTGCACACGTATGCTTTACGTGCATTAATCCCTGTAACTAACCTGCTGGGGGTGTGGTGTTAAGTTCTATAAAGATGAATAAGCAGATTCAATGACCTGAGGTGACATTCCACACAGCTGTTAAGGGCCATGCTTCCCATGAAAGCTTGGTCTCTGTGGTTCCACAGCACACCCACCTCCACTATACAACGATTCCCCCCATGAAGAATTTGCGATATTTCCACAGATTTTCCTAACTTGTTATGGTGGACTAGTTTTAGCAAACCAAATTTGAGTAAACTTCCTGGGGATTTTACTTCCTACAAACGTTTCTTTGATATTTAGGGTGTTTGTTCTAAGAAAGCCGGGAGAAAACAATAGATGAAGACAGAAGCTGGCAGAACAGTGAGGAAATCCCATGAACAAAGTGTAAAGAAACGGCCCCAGTTTTACATCCTACTGTGTTGTACCCACTTCTGCTGCTCTTGTTCACCCTCTCGGTGGATGTCACAGGTTTTCGTTCGTCTGGGCTTCCTGCCTGAGTTCTAGTTCAGCTTCTCACCTGGCTTGACTCTGGTCTGTAGGGCTATGTCAGGAACCTCCACTCCCAGGACTACCCCAGGAATCCCCGCGCAAGAGATGAGCTCCTGTCCTTGATTGATTCGGGAGGCTACTTAGGGCAAATGCAAGAAGCAGTGTATTCCAGAGTGCGCCTGAGAAGGTTGCAGACAAGTTCATTGGCTATATCTCCTCTACATTATCTCTTCTTCTTTTAATCCCTCTTCCACATCTGCCCTATTTCTTCTATGGCTCAGAATACTTCAGGGTATACTGTTAATGATGCAGAACATATCTCGAGATTGTCACAGAGAGGAAGCTGTGTAACCTCTTCAGTAAGTGAATGAGTTTTCCTTCTCTTAGAGCATCTGCAAGGGAGAATTTTGTTGTTTCTCACCTGCCTTAGTTACTGGGATTCAGTACAAGAACATGTTGGAAATACTGAATATCCTGAGACTGCACAAGATGCTGAATATCCTCACAATGAGAAAAAAAAATAATGGTTTCACCTTTACTTTATTTATCTACAACAACAACAAAAGAAACATTTTACTCAGCACCAGAATTTATTCAAGGCAACACACTGAGGTCTGGTCATAAATAATAATTCCTCTCTGAGAATTTATAAAGCAGCCCTTTCTGCTCATCCCTCTGGAGAAAGACCATGTTTTATCTCACTTGGGTTTCCATATGAATAAGTCTATCTCCAATGCAGCACATGAAAATGGAAGTGTTTCTTGTTGGTTACTCTGTATTTGCTGAATAGCTTTTATTTCTTCAAACTGTGTTGCATTAATCAAAATGCCTTCCAAGTTCAGACAACATGTGACACACTTGTTTCCTTTTTCTCACCTCATCTCCATATTCCTTTCACAGCTCGAGAATGAACATTCATTTTTCAGAACTATGCCAAAGCGATGGATATGATATTGAAATTCTTTCTTACTGCCAATTTACTATTTTGGAGTATTTTCTTTTTTTTTTTTTTAATTTTTTATTTATTTATATTTATTTTTGCTGTGTTGGGTCTTCATTTCTGTGCGAGGGTTTTCTCGAGTTGTGGCAAGTGGGGGCCACTCTTCATCGTGGTGCACGGGCCTCTCACTATCGAGGCCTCTCTTGTTGCGGAGCACAGGCTCCAGACACGCAGGCTCAGTGGTTGTGGCTCACGGGCCTAGTTGCTCCGCGGCATGTGGGATCCTCCCAGACCAGGGCTCGAACCCGTGTCCCCTGAATTGGCAGGCAGATTCTCAAGCACTGCGCCACCAGGGAAGCCCTGGAGTATTTTCTTAGATCATTACAATGAAAGGGTGATAGGTCCATATATAATTCTAATCTTCATATAACTGTAAGACTTCATTCAATATGCATGTAAATTTACTAGGCATCGAAAATATATTCAAAATTTTAATATACCTTAGCTTTAGGAGCAGGCACATTTGTTATAAATAATATAGGTACAGAGAATCACGCTTAAATGGCTCACAAAATCAGTGAAGGAAAGGAACAAAGATTTTAGGCAGTGTATCTTGGTCTTGGCAGTAGAGCAGAGCGCTATGGGTAACGCCAGAAGGAGGGGATTCAGATGATCGACGGGAATTACTGAGAATAAGGCAGAATTTATCCACTCATCTGTCAATGGACATTTAGGTTGTTTGCATGTCATGGCTACTGTGAGTAATGCTGCAATGAACATGGGGTTGCAACTATCTCTTCAGGACTGTGATTTTGTTTCACTCAGATAAATACCCCAAAGTGGAACTTTTGGATCATATGATAGTTCCATTTTTAGGTTTTTGAGGACACTCCCTACTGTTTTCCATAGTGCTTGCACCAATTTATAGTCCCACCAACAGGGCACAAGGGTTCCCTTTTCTCCACACCCTCACAACACTTGTTATTTTTTTGTCATTTTGACAACAGCCATTCTAACAGGTGTGGTAGCTTTGGTTTGCTTTTCCCTGATGGTTAGTGATGTTGAGTATCTTTTCGTATACCTGTTGGCCATTTGGATATCTTCTTTGGAAAAAATGTCTATTTAGGTCCTTTGCCCATTTCTAATTGGATTACTTATGTCTTTTTCTATTGCGTTTCTTGAGTTCCTCACATATTTTTAATATAACCCTTTACCACATGTGTGGCTTGCAAACATGTTCTGCCATTCTGTATGTTGTGTTTTCATTTTGTTGATGGTTTCTTTTGCTGTTAAAAAGCTTTTTAGTTTGATGTATCAAATCATTATGCTGTATATGTAAACTTATACAATGTTATATGTCAATTATGTCTTTTATTTTTTGTTAATTATATCTTAATAAAACTGGGGAAAAGAGAGAGAGAATAGGGCAGAAAGCCAGGAAAATGAAGTTGGAGCCAATGGGGCTGGTCTTAGACCCACAGAACAAAGCAGCCATCTGCAACACTCTGTTTCTACTGTGCTAACTACAGGGCGTGCCCTCAAACATTCTGCAGACTGTAGGGTCAGGTCCACAGGTGGCAACGAAGCCAGCACGGCCTGTGCCCTGATGGGGCTCTGATAGAGTCCTACCAGAAAGTGGAGGCATTCTTTTTATCTTGGAATAGAGAATTAAAACAAGTATTCTATATTAGGAAGTACTTTAAAAATATTATCTACCTGTGCCCTACTCAAAATATGTTAGATCAATTTATTATCACAGATTTGAAAAGCAGTATAACCACACACATCCTCAGTGCTTTGACATTTGATTAACGGTTGATATTTGTTTAATGAAGGAAATTTTGGAGTGTTTTTATTCTTCTGTTGTGATTATAGGATTGCATTTTGGCAGGACATGGGAACTGGGCTAGAATGTGGAGTCTGATGCAGGTGGTTAGAAAAAACACATAATTTTGCAAGTTGTTTAAGTTGATTCAATTTACTTAATCATCGATCAATAGGGATTTAAACGTGATGAAGAAAGAAATAAGCAGGGGCATGTCCCAGTGCCTGCCCAGTTCTTCATGAAGGCATAACTGGCCTTCTTTCACTCAGCGTGGTCTGTGTGGAGGCAAGGCCCCACCAGAATAGAACAGAGTGCGGAGGCCAAGTGCTGCGCTTGCTTTGCAGTTAGACATTAACGATGAAGGGCCTACCTGCTGCTAGAAGAAAATTCGTACTTAACATGCTTTTGCACTAGGGTTGAACACCAGGCAAAGATGTCACTCTATTTAACTCTGGAATGGGAGTTCTTGCCAGTAAAATTAGGGCTGAAAAAGACATTAAAGCACAGCTACTATAAAGAGGGAATTAAACTCCTTTTATCCCACAAATGACATATTCTATAAATAGAAAATCATGCGGAATCTAGAAAATAACATACAAGATCTCTTGAATGAGTTTAGCAAGGCTGAGGATAGATTAGTATACAAAAGCCAACTGTATTCCTATATCCTAAAATGAACAATCTGAAAACAAAATTAAAATAACACAATATCATTCATAATAGTATTCTTTTTAAATAGCTTTATTAAGGTGAACTGATATAAAAAAACCGCACATCTTTAATTATTTTGGGCACATACATATACCCATAACGTACTGACCCGTTGACCCATTTATCATTATAGAGTGTCCTTCTTTGTCCTTCTGACAGTTTTTGGCTTAAGGTCTATTTTGTCTGATACAAGCATAGTCTCCCCTTCTCTCTTTTCTACCATTTTAAGGGAGTATCTTTTCCCATCAGTTCCTTTCACATACGTGTGTCCTTATATCTGAAGCATGTGCCTCTTATAGATATGAAGCCAAAGAAGTTGTTCTAATGGTTTTCCTGATCATATGAGAAGATGGTCGACATCAGTCATTAAGAAAATGCTAACTAAAATCATAAGACACAGCTAGACATTGACTAGAATGGCTTTAATGCAAAAGATGGAAAATAACAAGTGTTGGCATGAGTGTAAGGAAGCTGGAAACCTCTTATACTGGTCATGGGGAATGTAAACTAATAAAACCATTTGGAAGATTCTAAACAATAAAACATATGCTTCCAATATGACCCAGCATTTCAGTCCTACGTATGTATCCAAGAAAAATGAAAACATTTCCACAAAAAGACATCACCAAAATGTTTTGAAAAACTTTATTTATAGAAAGCAGTAATTGTAAACACCTCGAATGATGAATTGATAAGCTGTGACACATCCTTACAATGGAATATTACTCAGCAATAAGATCAATGAACACTACTACATGTTACGACACAGAAGAGCCTCAAAAACATAACGCAAAGTAAAGAAAGATGACGTAGTGTATGGTGTTACTTATAAGATGTCTCTAAAAAAGCAAAATGTTTGAGACAGAAAAAAGATCAGTGTGTGTCTGGAACTTGGGTTGGAATTGCGACTGACTGCAAAAGGGCACAAGGAAACTTTTGTGGGGCGATGGAAATGTTTTTAACTGGGTTGTTGTTATGGTTGTACAAGTTATACATCTTCTAAAAATCTTTAAACTGCAAACCTACAATGAGTGGATTTTATGGTATGTAAATTATACATTAATAATGCTATTTAAAAACACAGAGGAAAATCAGAAAATTATTTAGAGAGATTTGAACTTTCCAATGTCCCAAATCAACTAATTTATTCTCTTCTTTGTCTGCCACGCAATTCACATCTCTATTTTTTATTATCATATTTTCACAAAACACTTTTCTATGATAAGGTCAAAGCTATGAGGAAAAATTGGTGGGGCCATTTGTTTATATACGAACAAAATAAAAAATAAAAGCAGTAAAAATGCCTTAAAATGTCTAACTGCATCAATTAAATAATTGCTGAGATAGAAACTGATTGTGCTTCACCACTCACTAAACATTTTTAGTAGCTTTCAAAGGTTGTCAGTTTAAATATCAATGTTTGTTAATAAAGAAGTGAAAGTACTAATGAGATTAGCACAACAAACATAAGTAATTTATGATGCCTAACTTGGAAAGTATAGCATAGGTTAAATTGCTGTAACAGCCCCAGATCGTAGTGGAATAAGCCAATAAAAATGTGCTTTTCACTCACACAATACTTTCCATGAGTCCAGACAGCTCCTCAGGGTAACTCCCCACTATATATTGGCTCGCTACAGTATTCCTGACCACTTCAGTCATATGACAGATAACTCTGCATCAACGTGTGCTTTTCAGATCAGCCCAACGAGTGAAGACTTGTTTGAGAGCTGAGCGCTACCAATTTAGTGTTCTGCAGGGAAATGAAAACTGTTGCTTCTGCTTGCATTTCATTGGCTAAAACAACTAACTTGGGAAGTGCAATCTTCCCATACCCCTGGAATAGAAGAGAACCTTGTACTGGGAAACGGGCTACAAGATCTCCCCTGTGGAAAGAATATTTACTGTCTATATAGCATTTTCCATTTACTTTCTTAAAGCAATTATTTTCACTTCTGAAAAAAAACAAACACATAAACCACAAATTAATACAGTGGAACATGACTGAGACTCTGAGAGCGACACAAGGACAGAGACCTTATCCTCTCCACGAGGACTCAATGGCTGGGTGGCCCTGATTAAGATATCTGACCTCTTCATAAATCACTGTCCTCAAACCTATGACAAGGGATGTGTTTAGTATTAAATTAGGATGAAAATGGGGAAATTCTCAGCATAGTGTGTCATATATTGTCAACTAGTTGAATCTGAATCATTCTCTCTGACCTTTGTTTAATTATCTCACTTGCCAAAACAAAATCAGTATGTATAGTGCTGAAGTGTTTGTAAACTGTTACATTTAATTTCCTATGCTTTATAAAAAATAAATCAAACAGTAACAAAACTTGGTAATATATAAACTTTTAGTTATCAGTTAGTTTCCATCAACTACTAATCATCTTTCAAATACTCATCATGATTCCATAAGCAAATGTTAATGCTTCTAATGAAACAAAAAGAAGCCAAGAATCTGTCATTAGAATAGGATGGTGTCACAATGTGTTATGATTAATTTTGGACTTCATTCAGGAAGTGCCCTTGAATATTTCCCTATTTATTCTTTATCATTAACAATTCCCCTGTTATCTACTTCAGTTTTTATGGCAAAAGCAGCTTTCTGATCACAACACAAATAGTCCAATTGTTGCACCTAAAAAAAAGTAGGCAGAAAGTGAAAACTTCGAGACCCACACAAGTGAAGTCCACCCTCTACTTGGACACAGCAGAGCCTCTGCAGGCCTGTGTCCAGAAGTGAAGGGAGCCTGGACCCAGGCGCCTGGATACGGATGCAGCAGGTCGTCAGTTGTGAGAGCCTCCGAGGGCATCTGACCAGATAGATTTGAGGTATCTTGATGAAAAATTCTATGGCTGTACCATAGATGGTAAATACAAATAAAACGTAAGATTTTGATATTCTTTTGGTGTAGAAGGTTAATTTAGGTTAGGATCACTAGAACATAAAGCTGTGGGGACGTTACACAAGCTAATGCATTTGGGGGGATTCCCAGGAACTGAGAGTTTGGGATAAAAGTCAGCAGAGGAATAAAGCTGGTCATCATATTATAGGATGTCTCCTTTAAAAGCATGCAGACATGGTTCGTCATAAGCATCCATCTGGAGAAGACAGGTAGAGGAATTTTCCTGCCTGATTCTTTGGTTTTCTTTGTAAGTCAAAATTCCATCCAAGGGGCATTAAGCCCCACGGCTCTTCAGGGTGTGTTACCTTCATCCTCCGGCCCCAAGGGGAGGCAGATGCCACATCTATAGTGCAGTTAGGTGTGATTTCAGGTGGTTTTGTAGGAGCCTTTGTGGGTCTTACACGACTGGGCTTGATCTCCAGAATTAAAGGGTCATCGCTACCAGACCAATGAAGGCTTTGCAGGGTCCTCACCCAGAGAGAAACCAAAAATCCAGCAGGGCTCGGAGATGAAATTATGGTCTGTGTCTGTAAGTCCTCTGTGGAGCAAGCAGCTGCGGGTTCAGCATGTGGGAGCAGTGGGGTGAATCGGGGGTAAGCGTGGACTGGGTGTGATATACAGGTTTTCGCTTCCAAAACGTCAAATATTTAGATTTAGTGGCAGGCCTCTGATCCAGCAGGAAGAGGAGGCATGCTGGGTGTGCAGGTCCAGCTGGATCAGCCCGAGGTCTACGATTTTGTCCGTTATCTTGAGCTATTCTCTATTACAATGCTGTGAGTCAGTTTACTAGGAAATGAGTTCACATATATAGCTTTAAACTCTAGCAGATATGCCTTTAAAATACGTGACATAGATTTGCCAACCTCACCTGAAACCTCACTTTAGCAAACTGATAAAATTGGGGTGATCTCCTTATTGGACAGGATACGTTTTCTGTTTTGGTGATTTTTCGTTTTTGTGCTTCTACATTTCACAACACATATCCTTCTAGGAATCCTCATACCAATTTAAATCTTTCTTTCTGTTTATGATAAGCAGGGTAGTAAACATAGGGTATCTGGCTGCTCACATAAATTCTTTTTGATCAGCCTCCACCTAAGATATCCCCTTAGATTATCAGTCATAGAGAATTAGGACCTGTCCTAATGGACTGAGACGTTCTGGATCATTTTTCCCTTTAAGCAAGGACCCAAGAGATTTTACAAAGCAGGCTTCAGCCCTGCAGTTCAAACCATAGAGAATACAGAACTAGTAGATTAGGGCCAACTGAAAGAGTCTTTTAGCTCAAATATTGAGGGGAAGGCTCAGGTAGGTCATGTTATACTGAACCAAACTCCTGTCAAATAATATTTAGTGTCTAACTACAGGAATGAAAAAAACTATTTGAAAATGAATTGCTATTTTCTCCTAGAAAACAATTACCCTTAACTGGAAACATCTTTTGGCTTAAATGCTACAACATGAAATCCAGTGTTTGATTCTAGCATTACTGTCATTGCTATAACCATTCACTCACAGACTCTATTAAATGCCTAAAAGACGAAGCACACAGAATCACAGAAATCGTTTCATTTGTCCTACAAATTAAAAAAAATCTATCACATCCTATTATTATTATTCACAAACGTGAGAATAATGGTGACAATTGTTCTAATCTGTTCTTTTTATTAGTCGCACAGAGACATCTATGTGTACACTGTGAAGTGTTCTAATGGTTAATATGAGTGTTTAATATGATGTGACAAATGCATTAACCTTGAGGAAAAAATAATGACTAAAGCAAACTGTATAATTTTCATCTTTATCATTAAAATGCTGTTTTAGGGAAATAACTGCCTAATAATTTCACCACAGGGGCAATCAAGTGATAACATGAGGATTACTAATGCTGTGTTTAATATGGAACTCAGAAAACATTTACTGCACGTTGGCCTCACATCCCTTACTACTCAGCCAATTATTCTCAAGAAGTAGGCACTGTTAATTACCTAGGGCACTTAATAGAAGGTGAGGCAGTGAGAATAAAAGCAGCATAAAAACTGGCAGAGGGATCATTCCAGTTTAGCATCCAATCAGAGAACAAATGCTGAAATAAATGTCAGAAAACCTTAAGAGAAAATTATGTATGCCTTGGGCTACACAAGAGAACTGAATCAATTCTCTTTTATCCCAATGTGCTCCAATCCCACTCCACATTTAAGAAGGGTAAATAGTCACGTGTTGGTTTTAATCATATGCACATTCTTTGGCATTTCTCCCATCATCAGGTGGTGTCTACACGCCTAGTCTTTGAACCTGGGAGGGCTTTCTAACTGCCCTGAAGAATGAAATATAATAGAAGTGCCTCTGTGTGACGTCCAAAGCCAGGTGAGGAAAGACCATGTAGCTTCTGCACTCTCGGGACACTTGCTATTAGAACCCAGGGATCAAGGTGGGAGGAAGGCCAGACCACAAGGTGAGGCCACGTAGGTGCTCCAGGCAGCATCTGCAGCTGGGTGCCAGCTGACAGCCAGTGAGGACTGAAAGGTGACTCTAGCCCAGCCACTTACTCGTTACAGCTGCATGGGAAACCATAAGTGAGAACCAGCTCCCAGAGCCCAGGCAGCCTGCAGGACCATGCGAGATCATGGAAACACATGCTTGGTTTTGCTTTATGCCACCAAGCTTTGGGTGGGTTGTTATGCAGCTATGGATAACTGGTACAGGTCACTCTTACTTGCTTTAGTTACATGAACGAAAAGAGAGCTGCGGACGACTGGGTTGCATGAATTTCACCCAAATATTTACTTTTGCACTTTTGTTCACCTATTGTTTGGGAGAATAGGAGGAAACTCTAGCTCTCGAAGGGCCATCAAGGAAAACAGCCAGCAGACATCTCTAGTCAAGGGCGCTTCAGCATTTCTGAGTCCAGCTCACTCTGGTATGTTAGAAAGGGTGGATTTCAATTAGGAGCTCTTCATAACTTATAAATTTGGCAATACCTCACTCATCCTAGGTCCTGTATACATCTGTGACGAATAGAAAAAATTGAATACAACTAACAAGTTGTCATAGTTGCCAGCATACACACATTCATGTTTACAACGCACTGTCATTTGGATGAGTTCATATATCCATCAAAACCTGCAACAGGAGCCTTAAAGCTCTGGGACCATATCCCACGGTAAAAAAGCAAGAACTCTGGAATTGGGAGATTGTGACTGTTGACAGAGATCTATGAGAGAGACAGGCTTTGGTATGAATTGAGCTTCATTCCTAGGAATATGGTAAACTTGAATTTTCTTCTGATTAAACAAATGCATTTAAGGCAGACTCTGTACTTTTGATCAGTTTTGTATGCATATCAGGGACTGAGTCATATTATGACTTGTTTGTTTCATTTTAAAACTCTTTCTATTTTCCAGATTGACCCAACGAAATAGGCCATTAATACAAAGAGAAAACTCTTTACATACTATCAAGGGAAAGTAAAACTGTAGGTGACAAACCTGTACAGAATTTAAATACTGGCCACAAAGTTTCAGTGTCTAGTCCACAACTCCTACAATGAATCTCAGACACCTATCCGCATATCTGTTCTTTTTTGTTCTTAAATCAACTAGTTTTCTAGAGATATGCTAGGAATTTCCAATATTTGTATTATAATAAAACTCTTTAAGAAAAGATCGATTTGAGATGGTAGGTGTAGAAAAGCATAGCATCTTTAAGGATACTCTAATCTCTGGCTTCTCATTCTGGACCTTTCAGAGAGGACCAACATTGTAAATTTAATGATTGAAGATGATAGAAGAAGAGAAAACCAAGCTAATCAGAGAAAACTATGAAAAGGTGAACTCTCTTGCAATGTGTAGAGCAACAGAAATTGAACAAAACTGAAATATATTAAGAATCCTGAATTCCACTCTATGAACCCTGAGGAAATAGTTGATGAATGAAGGATGTTGAGTTATTGATCCAGGTATTCCAGAATATACATCATTTGCATGTAACATACCAAATGCTCCCTCACTGTGGGTGAGGGGATATACAAATCTTCATCTATAAGGTCAACCAAGTTACTATTTTAGCCAAACGGAATATTAACAGATGTGACGCAATCTGTCTTGAAAAGCACTTGATCACTTGGAACTGTCACTCTTGCAACTCTCTTATTCTCATGACAAGGTCATGCTCGGGGTGGCTTAATGATCCAAGGGGATGATAACAGAATCCTGGAGCAAACCTGTCCCAACCCAAATCCAGCCTACTTCATCAACACCTGGCCAACCACAGATCCACGAGTGAACCAGCTGAGATGAGCAGAAACATCTACATCAGAAGCTGACCCTCAGCTTCTGAGATCCACGAAAATAAATGAACACTGAGTTTAAAGCCACCGAGTTTAGGTGATTCGTTTTAGCAGCAATGTTATGCACACAATTAATAGATAGGGTTGGTGGATAAGTTAGCAAGTAGGAGCCAAGAGGTTCAACTATACTACGACTGCTGGATTTTTTCCCTCACGATTAATCTTAGAGGAAATACCAAGAAAAATACCAAGAAAACAGTGAGTTAAAGGGACCCACTTTGAATTGTGCTTGTGCTGGAGGGTGACTTTGGCATTGGGAAGGAAGTGGCCAGACACAGCTGTGGGATGGTGCTTACAGGAAAGTGGTTGTGAGAGATCTAGTTTTGCTTCCTTTCAGCCAGTGCCTTGTATCTGCAGCATGAGATGTGAACTCCTGGTGCAGAAGACTCAAGAGCAAACTCACAGTAGTTTAGAAGCCCTGAGTGAATGATGAGCCAAGAAAAGACGAAGTCAGATTGGTTTGAAGGAGTTTCTTCCTTGACGGTTGCTTTCACCCTCCCTATCTGATTCATTACAATCTAAGTTAGTTCTCATTCTAACATTGTTCCTTTTTGTGCATCTAGCTTGACTCCCTCAGCAAGAGCAACTTTCTGGTGCCTGATTTTCTATACCACGTCTTTCCAAGCACGAAGCTTACTGGTTTCCCTCACCTACACTGCCTCCAGAACAGCTGAAAGAGAACTGATCTCAGACACCAAAATAAATGGTCAGGCAAGGAGCACATGTATTTCAAAGCAACAACAGGATTAAGATCCTATCAGCAGCAATGGTATTACAAAAAGGAACAAAGATTTTAATGCATCTGTAATAAACATGCTAAGAGATATGTCAGAATATAATAAAATGAGTCGAAAATAAGAAAACAAAAACAAAGGTCCATGCATAAATATATAATTTTAAAAATATAATGATATAGAGTACACCATAGATGAAATAAATGGTAATACACCTGTCATAGTCTTACAAAAATATTAGACTCCAAAAGATAATAATGTCTACCACATAATCAAAGATGTCCAGATGTGCAAAAGAGCAAGAAAATATTACCCATAAGAAGGAGCAAAATCAGTTCATCAAAATGGACTCAGAGGGAATTCCCTGGTGGTCCAGTGGTTAGGACTCCATGCTTTCACTGCCAAGGAGGCGTGTTCAGTCTCTGGTTGGGGAACTAAGATCCCACACGCTGCCTGGCACAGCCAAAAAAAAATATTAAAGAATAAAAAAAAAATTTTTTAAATGGACTCAGAAATGACAGATTTTATAAATAACAGAAAAGTATATTAAAAGTTATTATAACTTTATTGCACATGTTAAAAAGGTAAAATAGAGACAAGGGATATGTAAAATAAAGAAAAATACCCTGAATTTCTACAGATAAAAAATACAAAGTCCAAGATAAAAAATATACTGGATGAGACTAATGTCAGATTAGACAGAGCAGAAGAGAAGATTAGTGAACTTGAAGCCATAGAAACTATCCAAAATTAAAAACCCAGAAAAAATAATAATACTAATTTTTTAAAAAAGATTGGAAAAACCAGTGAGGTGTAGAACAACATCAAACAGTCAAACCTACACACAATCCTTTCTGCTCCTAAAGTATTATGGGCAGAAAAATATTTGAAGAAATGATTGCTGAAAATTTTCTAAATTGGATGAAAGCTATAATCCTATAGATCCAAGAAGCATTAAGCAGCAAAAACATTCAAAAAAATACCAAGGCATCTTTTAATAAAATTACTCAAAATTTATAATAGAGAAATTCTTAGAAGCAGTCAGAGAAAAAAGACACATTTCATACAGAGCAACAAAGACAATGGTGGCAGATTTTTCTACTGAAACAACAACAATGCAGTCAGAAGACACTGCAGACACATCTTTAAAGCCCTGAATGGAAGGTTCTGTCAACCAAAACTTTATTCTTAGCAACATTTTCTTTGTAAAGTAAGTGTGACCAAAGGCCTTTTCAGACATACAAAGCTGGATTATTTTATTGTCAGCAGATGCACACTATTCGAAATGTTGAAAGACACCTTCCATGTAGAAGGAAAATGATACTAGAGGAAACATGGATATACATAAAGGAATGAAAAACTATGAAAATGATAACTACATAGGTAAACATGTAAAATCATTTTTTATTATTTAAATTTTCTTTTAAAATTATTAACTGTTCAAATAACAATTAGCATGACTTTATAACATATTAAAAATAAAATGCATGAAAAAATAGCACAAAGATCAGACGGGGAGAGATAGGAGTATACTATTATAAGGTTCTTTACCTATACGTAAGGTGGTGTAATTACTTGAAGATAGACTGTGATGAATCAAAGATGTACACAATCATTTATAAAGAAACTGCTAAAATACTGAGGTGTGTTACAGCTAATAAGCCAAAAAGACATAAAATATAAGTGTAGAAAACATATAAGTAATTAAATAAAATGCAGGCAAAAGGGGAAAGAGGACCAAAGAACAGATGGGACAAATAAAATAAATTTTGGGATGGATGGGATAAATATAATAAATAAGAAGATAAATATAGCCTTACAATATCAGTAATCACACTAAATGTAAATAGTATACATTTTTCAATTAAATCACAGAGATTGTCAGATTAAAAAAAACTAAGACACAACTATCTGCTGCCTAAAACAAACCCATTTCAATATAAAGACAAAAATAAAAGTAAAAGAATTTATCAATAATCATTTCCTTTTTACTGTTGGGTAGTATTCCATGGTATAATGCACCCATTCACCCGCTGAAAGACCTCTGAGTTGTTTCCACTTTGGGGATATTACAAATTTCTATACACATTTGTGTACAGGTTTTTGTGGGTATGTAACTTTTCACTGATACACACGACAACACGGATGAATCTGCAGGCAGCCATGCTGAGCAAAAATAAAAAGCCAACCCCCCAAAATTACATATTGAGTCTATTCATATGAAATAATTGGAATGAAAAAATTGTAGAAATGAGAGGGTAAGGGATGGGGCAGAGATGGGAGAGGGGGTAGTGTGCCTTAAAGGAGCAACACAGGGATCCTTGTGATAAAAGAATGCAGAATAAATTTTAAATTACTTTTTCAAGATTCACAGATTCAGAAAAAATTCCAATGTTTAAAAAGTGCCATATCTTGCTATATATAGGTTTAAAAAATTTTTTTTTATTTTCAGTACGCAGGCCTCTCACTGTTGTGGCCTCTTCCGCTGTGGAGCACAGGCTCTGGACGCACAGGCTCAGCGGCCATGGCTCATGGGCCCAACCGCTCTGCGGCATGTGGGATCTTTCCGGACCGGGGCACGAACCTGTGTCCCCTGTGTCGGCAGTCGGACTCTCAACCACTGCACCACCAGGGAAGCCCTATATATAGGTTTTTTTAAATGAAAAGAAAGAACACAAAATGGGAGAGTTGATAAAGACGTATTTAGGAACTGTATTTGGCATTTCTTTTCAAAGGCGAGATATATTTTCATATTTCATTTACTTTTTTAAAACATACAAAAAAACTATCGTTCAATTCACACTGCTACTGTTTGGTCCTTTATATAATTATGCAATGTTTTAATAGTTTTCAATTTATTAACTGATAATATGCAAAGCTTTACCTCAGCCATCACAGACCACCATGATTTGTGCCATTAATGCCAATT
>NW_006797999.1:694573-696578 GCF_000442215.2 Lipotes vexillifer | reverse complement strand
AGGGAAAAGCTAAATTCCATATTATCAAAATTTTCACACTTTCTACCTTCTCATCTATTTTATTTATGCATGCCTCTGTCCTGCATGCATTGCCCCACCTTCATCTTAACAAACACTGCTTGTTTTTCCAGAAAGAGATTGAGGATAAACCTTCTCCTGAGGTTTGTCCATTGATCTCAGTCAATAGCAACCTCTGCAGCATCCACTGGGCACTGGGCACTTGTGCCACATATCTCAGCATTGTGCTTAGTGGCGCACTTATTCATCTACCGCTTACCTTGGAACCTCATGCCTGAAAGTGTCCTACATATATATAAAGAATTCAAAATGTGCCTGATAGGTTAAAGGCTAAATAAACTGGTGAAGTCGAGGTGTAAGAAATTTATAATAAATAAAGTTTTTTTTCTGTGATTTCATGGCCTAAAATATGTGTGTGTGTGTGTGTATATATATATATATACACACACACAAACATATATATATATATTTGGGTTCAGTAGGTTTTGAAATAGAAACGTCACAAAGAACCACAACTTTGAACTAAAGTTTCTGTATAATAGAAATATTGAATTTCCAGAGCTTTTTATTCTAGTGAGAAACTGAATGTTCAAAAAAAAAAAATCAAACATGTCTTTCTATCTGAGTTTAAAAGCAAACAATAATAGAAAAATTGTGACTCTGGGTTTAAACTTTTAATAATGAGAAACACTGTGTTTCCTAATAAGAACTGAGAATTAATATGTTCCCAACCTTAGTCAAAGCTGCTTTGCAAAACTTAGTTTTGATGTTGACATTTCAAAACCATCCTACTTAACAGAAGTAAACATTTATTTTTTATGAAGCAATGCTATATTAAGACAGAATGTAACAGTATCTCTTATAACAAACACCTCCAAATGTATTAAAATTATAAAAGCAAAAATTATTTGCTGCTTTTCAAGAGGCTAAGCTTAGCACTGTAAGTTGGTTTCAAACTTCTAAGATCAGGGAAATGAAGAAAGTTTATTTAAAACTTTCTTAGTATAAAACTTTCATAGTATAAAAACATTTCAAGGAGTTGTCAGTCAAGAATAATATAATTGACTTGATAGCTTAGATGAATGCCTCCGAAATATTTGCCTTGAAATCTCTCTACAGTGTAAGACTGCTCTGATTCTTTGAAGGTCTGGAGATGTAAACAGAAGTGCTATTTTCTTTGATGTTGCTGCTATAATTCATTAATATCTGTTATTTACTTAAAATACCATTTTTTTCCTCATAAAAGGAGTCTCCAGAAAGGTCCCCGTGCTTTTTTTCTAGCGTACCACAAAAAGCTAGGGCATGGGTACCCCGTTTAAGAAGCTCAGGCTTCGGTGGTTGGGATCACAGATGGGGCTCCTGGGCAAAGGTGGGCTTGATGCTGGCCTTCAGCCACTTGGAAGCTATTGTGACTACAGACAGCGGGCTGCCTATTAGCACCACTTGAAGTGATCACCACTGATAGCTGTTCAAAAGGCTCAGAAGAACCTATGAAATAATCCTACATCAGCAAATGCAGGGAAATGCATGGAGAATATGTGAATATTTCTTGCCAGAGTTCCAATGCTTTGTCCTAGTAAGTTATCTGAAATATAGTTAAAGGAAATATATGTATCCAGAATGATCTAAAAGAGAAGAAGATATTTAAACTTCCTCACAGGCAATGAGTGCGAGCACTGCATTTGTTGCTAATTTCTTAAAGATCTAGAAACAACATACACAGGCTATAGGAATGTGTGATAAAACAAGCTGTATTTAAATTGTACTTAAGAGATATTTATGCACATAGTTATGTAATCAGTCAACCAATTCTTCCATCCCTATAAAAAGTTCTTCTTTTGAAGTGATCAAAGTTTACATTGAAGTGAAGTTTACATTGAAATTATAAATCATAATTGGAAAGATATCTAATTTTTACCTATCCCTAAAGTTTTACACTTTTTGAATGGCAATCACATGCCATTTTCTAAAATGCTTTTTTGTAGGG
>NW_006797999.1:685833-694563 GCF_000442215.2 Lipotes vexillifer | reverse complement strand
AAAATATTTTTATTAAATCTATACTTTTTCATGAGTTTAAACCTTTGGTAGTTAGAAATGAGGCTAAATAGTTTTATTAATTGTACTTTCATAATTTTGACTATGAAAAAATTCCCTAGAGTACTTGATAAAATTCCACCAAAAATCCATTAGGATTTGGAAATAAATTCACAAAGAATAGAAGAATGTCACTAAGGAAGACAAACAAAGAGGGAGTGGTCTTGAGCAGAAGCCAGCACTGAATATCTGGCTGAGGGGCACATCAGTGCCCGCAACCTGGAATCCTGGCTGACAGCCTCATGGAGAATGGGCTACAGTCTTAGAACTCTGTAAGGTGGGGAACTGAAATGGAGATTCTTTTTCTTTTTCCTAATCAATGATATTATTTTTTTAATTTATTTTTTTATACAGCAGGTTCTTATTAGTTATCCATTTTATACATATCAGTGTATATATGTCAATCCCAATCTCCCAGTTCATCCCACCACCACCAATTCTTGAACAGTGTTGGGAGATCTCGAAGGATAGATAAGTAAAACAGTATGTTAGGAAAATAACCTTTATATAAGAATGTTACAAGGCCATATGTGGCTAATTCTTGGGTGTGGTGGATAATATGAAGTACAAGATTAAATTCTATTCCAAGAAAACAAATTCTCCCTGCAAGAAAATATCCTCAATATAGGAACCTTGAGATAGTCATAAATATGATCTCTGTCTCTTCCTTTCCCTGACTCTCTTTCTCTCTCTTTCTCTTCCTCTCTCCTTCTCTCCCCAACCCCCTGCCCGCCCCCCAACACAATTCAAGAACTTTTAAGGGCAAAATCCACTATGAGCCAGGATCACCAGAAATAACACGACGGAGACTAAAATCCCTGAAGACTTTAGTTGGAATTTTCAGATCGGAAAGTAAAATAAGTGTGTCTCAAATATGTGCATAAATAAAAGGGGAATTTAAATGCATGAACAATGGAAAAGAGTTTATTAATGAACTGATATTTAAAAAGAAATTTTTAAATGTTAAAGACACAAGAAAATTGAATAAAAAGTATATTATCTATAGCTTAAAATGAATTAATGAACTGAGCAAAAGAGATGAGAAGATATTTCAAATACAAAAAGCTAAAATATGAAAGATTGAGACATACAGAATATTTGAAAGGAGAAAATAATTTCTCATACGCATTTGGTGTGGCGTATAAAAGACAATTACAGTTCTCGTTCTCCACCGTAAGGACACTTCCGTGAAGTTGTAATGATGGAGCTACTGCAGCTTTCTTTTGATTAGTGTTTTAGAAAAGGTGCATCTATCTCCAACCCTTTCCTTTTCTAATGTAATCATCTTCATTAACTTGTATTTGTTACGTAATAATACCTAGTTGTCTCCTCAAGGGTATCTACTTTAGTATCAATATATCGTGTTAATAATAAAAAGCCAAGTAAGATATTCAGAACTATCAAAAACTGTTATAAGACCCCCATCTTCACCTTTATACTTTATTGTTCATTACCCAGAACTTTTCAGAACACATGCTCAGAAGTTGCTTTTTCCAAAATTAATATTGACACCCCAGCATTCTTTTGATTAGCTTTAGCACGGTATACCTTTCTCCATCCCGTTACTTTTACTCTGTCTTTACATTTAAAGTGGGTGTCCTGTAGACAACATACACCTTGTTTTGTGTCTACTCTGACAGTCTCTGTCTTTCAATTATTTCCATTGACACAATGATTACTGATATAGTTGGATTAATTACTATTGTATTTGTTACTGTTTTCAATTCATTGCCGTTATTTTTTTTTCTTTCCACTTTTGTCTATCTTCCTTGGTTTTAATTTAGCATTTTGTGTGATTCCATTTCTTCTCCTCTCTTAGCATACTAACTTTTACTGCTTGCCCTTGAGTTTGCAATGTACACTTACAACTAATCCAAGGTCGCTTTCAAATAACAGTATATTGCTTCACAGGTAGTGTGAGTACCTTATATGAGTATTCCCAAATTTTCCCTCCCATTTCTTATAACATTGCTGTAATTCATTCCACTAACCCATAAGCTATAGTCTTCAAATACAATGCCACTGTTATTATTTTGAACATACTGTTATCTGTTAGATCAATTACGAATAAGAAAAAAAATTCTATTTTATCTTCATTTATTCCTTCTCTAACACTCTTCCTTTCTTATGTAAATCTGAGTTCCAGACATTTCATTTCCCTTCTTTGTGAGGTAAGTCTTTAGCATTTCTTGCTGAGCAGGTCTACTGGTGACAAATTCCCTCAATTTTTGTCTGACAAAGTCTTTATTTCCCCTTTTTGAAGTTCTGAAGGATAACTTTGCTTGATAAAGTTTTAGATGTTTTTTAAAAAATTTCAACACTATATTTCACTCCGCTCTCTTCTTGCTTGCATGGTTTCTGAGAAGTTCAGTGTAATTCTTACTTAGTCCTCTATGAATAAATAAAAAATTTCCTCTTTGGTTTCTTTAAAATTTTTCTCTTTGTATGAAGTTTGAATTTGATATGCATAGGTAGAGATTTTTTTGGTATTTATTATGTTTGGTGTATTCTGAACCTCTAGGGTCCGTGATTTGGTTAGTTTTGGGAAATTCTGTCATTATTGCTTAAAATATTTCTTCTGTTCCTCTCTCTCTTTCTTCTCCGTTTGGTATTCCCATTACACACGTTTACATTTTGTAATTGTCCAGTAGTCCTTAGATGTTATGTTCCACCATTTTCATTCTCTTTGCATTTCAGTTTTGAAAATTTCTATTGACCGAGCTTCACGCTCACCAATTCCTTCCTCAGCTGTGTCCAGTCTGCCAGTAAAAGCCCATCAGAGGCTGTCTTTACTTCTGTTAGCTCTTTTTAAAAATTTCTACCATTTCCTTTAGATTCCTTCTTAGAGTTTCTAGCTTTATGCTTACATTGCCCATCTGTTCCTGCATGTTGTCTATTCTTCCCACTATAGTCTTACTTAACTAAAGTGTAGTTGGTTTATAATATTATATCAGCTTCAGGGTCACAACATAGTGGTTCAATATTTTATAGATTATACAGCATTTACAGTCATTATAAAATATTGGCTATATTCCCTGTGACCCTATTATAGTCTTTAGCATATTAATCATAGTTTTAAATTCCCAGGCTGGCAATTCTAACATCTCCGTTATATCAGTCTGGTTGTCTGGTTCTGATGCTTGCTGTCTCTTCAGACTGTGTTTTCTGCCTTTAGTTGGCCTTGTATTTTTCTTGTTGAAAGCAGGACATGATGTACTGCATGAAGGAACTGAATCAGACCTTGATCATGAGCTGTTTGTCCACAAGGCTACGAGTTAAGCTATGCTCACTGTTTGCTGTAGCTGTTGGTGTCAGAGGCTAAAATGTCCTCTGCTGTCCTTGTTTTGCTCCTCTGCTGTCTTTGGGTTTCCTAAGAGACTGTCTTAAATAAGAGCTGAGGAAGGACATTCATCCGTTTGTCTTCCTCCTGTGTCTGGTTCCTGGGCATCTTCTTCCTTGAGATATACCTGTCTCTTTCTGCCTGTCTCTCCATTTTTTTTGCGGGGAGGGGGGGAACACTAGTTTGCCTTCTGACCTCGATTACCAGATGGATCTAAGGAGAGTTGTTGACTTTCACTCTGCTCAGCATTTTTGTTGTGGTGAAGATGGGAAAGACAATGTCAGAGCTCCTTACCTGCTGGGCTTGGAACTGAAAGTTCAGGAATTATTTTATGTGTCTTTCTGAATAAGTTGAGGAGGAGGTTGAAACTAAGAACTACATAGTCATGTAGGAATTAACAGCTCAACCCCTTTGGAGTCAACAGTTTTAGAATGAAAGAACATTTCAGTTCATCTGACCCAGTTTCTTCATTGTAAAGATGATTAAGACCCATGGAGATTAACTGACTAGTTCACATAAGGCAGCATGTTTTCTGAGGCAGAACTGTGGTGTGACTTAAGTTTCCCAACTCTTTGCTCACGACTTTTCAACCAAAACAGCTCTTTTCAGGCTTCCCTGGTGGCGCAGTGGTTGAGAATCTGCCTGCCAATGCAGGGGACACGGGTTCGAGCCCTGGTCTGGGAGGATCCCACATGCCGCGGAGCAACTAGGCCCATGAGCCACAACTACTGAGCCTGCGCGTCTGGAGCCTGTGCTCCGCAACAAGAGAGGCCGCGATAGTGAGAGGCCCACGCACCACGATGAAGAGTGGCCCCCGCTTGCCACAACTAGAGAAAGCCCTCGCACAGAAATGAAGACCCAACACAGCAAAAATAAATTAATTAATTAATAAACTCCTACCCCCAACATCTTCTTTAAAAAAAAAACAAAACTAAAAAAACAAACCCCAGCTCTTTTCAGCACAGATTTTTGAAAGGACTTCTTGCATCTGTAGGAGAAGTATAACTATAGCAATTTTATCATCAGAAAGACAAGGGAAAGGCACACAAGAAGTACCTTTAGAATATTAAAGTGGGTGATCCTGAAATCTAAGTATGCTTTGGGGAATTAGTCCTCTTTTTTCTTGTCATAAGCTTGACAAGTAGGTCTTTGAATTTTACTCTATCTCAGTCCCCAAGTAGCATGAGGCAATTAGAGCTCTGGCTAAAAATCACTCATGAATGGACAAGGTCAGGAGTCAAGTCCCTTGTGAAATGTTATATTCAAAACTGTAGTTGTATTAACTAAAAATAAACCAGTTGTGTTCAATCAATTGCCAAACAGTAGCTTTTAAAAGCATCAATTTTTATCAATATGTAAATGTTCAAGCATTTAAAAGTCATGATCACATTGACCAAAAAACCCCAGAAACTATTTGACTAATGCTCCCTACCGTGGATAAAAAACACATCATTTGGTTGGATCGTAAACAATTTTAAATACATCTGATAGCAAAGAGAACTCAGGGGCTGAACTCTTCACCTGGAACAAAAAGTGAGTCAACTTTGTTCTAAGAACTTCAGATTCATTTTCCAGCAGTGCTGGTCCTCCTGGCTCTTCCACAGCTTGACTTTGTTTACTGCTGTCCTCTGTTTCATGCATCTGATGAACCTACTATGTTCTTAATTATTTAAGGCCAGGAAGAGGGCTTTGTGTGACCTGACTTTGTATCTTCTATGTCTGGAACAGTGTCAGGCAAATAATGGCTGATAACATTTACATTTTTAGCTATTGTGACTAGTAAGAAAAGGCTGTCTGTTCTGCTGTTAGTCTACATAAACATATCACTGGCTCAGTTTGAAAGGAAAAGTTCATATTATTTGCATTAGCTCATTACTTATTACAACTCTACAAATAACTTATTATTTCTAAAGTCCCAATTAAGCAATTTCATCCCAAATAATTTGCTCAAGAGCCAGCTCTGTGAAAATATGAGTGTTGCCTGATGGAATCTGTTCACCTCACCTGAGAATAGGGTCCCGATGTGGAACACACCTGCATGAAGTCTGGTTAGCCTTACTGCAATCTACCTTGGAGTCTTCAGGGTGCTAGTACGCGTTGTGGACCAGGAAGATGGAGGTATAAAACCTGTTTTTTCTTGTATTTGTCTGACATCAACGCTCATTCCACCTCCATTTTTTTTTGGAATGCCTTTGGGGACTATTGTTTGAACACACTTTGAAAAATGCTTTTGTGGAGAAAAGCACATGGGCTTTTAAATCAGCTTTGAATTCAAATCTAGCATCTAACAGTTACTATCTATTGGATGCAGAGTAAATTATTTAACCCCTGCATATATTAATGTCTTCATCTGGAAGATGGGCATGACATTTCTACTGAGTTGTGGTATAGATTAACTGTAATAATATATAAAAACTGCAAATTACAGTGCCTAACACATTTTAGTTTATCAACAAGTTGATTTTCATGCCCTCAGCTTTATCCATGTCTCCTAATATTACAACCCCATTTAATGAAAAATAATGATTCAAACTCAAATCTCTCTAATTCCAATGTTGATGCTTTTCTCGGTTCTGCACATTTTTAGATAAGACAAAAATAAACAGTAGACATTTATGATAATAAAATTTATACACACCAGCACGTGATATAGTGTGTGTGTGTGTGTGTGTGTGTGTGTGTGTGTGTGTGTGTGTTTGGGTATGTGTGTGTTTGTGTGTGTGTGTCCATAGAGCACAGAAAGGTAGAGACCAGCAGACACTGGATGAAGAGACAAAAATTGTGCTGAGCACACTCTCTCCAACTCCCAAACTCATGATTTTTTTTGTAAAATGTGGGGATAGTATGAGTTCTACATCCTCATAATTTCATTCAATAATGGCTGTAAAGACAAATAACTGTAGTAAAAGTAAATTTTTGTTTGGAAAATGTTGAGAAGAAACATATCTTTTTCCTCTACTTTTCCAAGTTCTCGCTGGGACAAATGACAGATTAATAAAAGCCTACAAATTTATTTGATGTAAGTTTTATGTGACACAGGAGTTGTCACAAGGAAAGCTGTTAAACCTGAGCGTGTTTATGCCGGGTTTGATGGAGAGCGGAGTCCCGGGAAGGCATGACAGGCCAAAGGTGAGCCAATGTGGAAAACCAGGGAAACCTAGAGAGCCTGCTCATTCAGGTCCTCTCTGTGTCCCCTCTTCTTCAGGAAGGATGCTCTGTTCTTGCAGGGCACGGAGGGCTCCCTTCAAGTGAGGGTTACAGGACCGCCTCACGGCAAGGTCATACAAGCCTTTCTGCACCTGCTGTTTCTCAGATGCCTTTAGCCTAAAATATTCAATGCACCAAGGTGCCATGTTTAGGGTTACTGTTCTGAACTCTATCAAAAATAAACCTGGTATAAGATTTTTTTACAACAGGTGTACTTCTAAACTAATTCTCAATGGCACTAAATCTATGGTTAACATGCCACATTCATTTTAGTTCATAGGTGATTTTTTTAATCCTTTATTTATAACATTTGACTATTTATTAGAGCATTCAATTTACACTTATATTTATTGTGATTATTATCACAGTTGTCTTTAAATCTTCCAATTTACTACCTTCTTCTGTTTTATAGCCTACACTTTTTTCCTTTTGTATTAATTATTATATTTTTATTTTATTCTCCCCATATATTATCTTTGAATTTATATATTTTGTTTATAATTCTTAGTAGTTATCCTAGAGGCTAAAAGATACATTCTTCATTTATCAAAATCTAATGTAAAGTGATTATTTTACCTCTTTCGGGATGCTGAAAGATCTTAAAACCCCTGAACCCAGAAGAGCTTACATTTTGAATTCTGTTTGGAGTTATATGACCAATTATTCAAAGACAAACTAGAGTTTTAAAATGCCATAATCTCCCTGAGGGTAAGAGTAAAAATTGCTAGTAATGATGCCAATTCTCCGTTTGACATGAGAAGGTGGTTTTAGCAGTCTGCAATGTTCCATTTATCTTCAAGGCCATTCCTTTGAATATAAGATTCTCACATCAGTCACATAGGTAAGACATTCTCACATTTGGAAGACACAAAATCACCACTACGCTCCTTACTCCTTTCGAAGTTCATACCAAAAACTCCTCAGTGCAGAAACTGTCTTTTCTTTGCTTCCTTATTTTCCAACAACTTGCAAAATAAGCCTACCAGATGAAGGGGAGTTAACAATAACAGGATACAAGTTCCATTCCTGCCCTAACTTTTCTAATCTGATCCTGATTCTATCAAAAGGAAGGAATCTGGCCCTCACTTTCACACTGCTTCTGCCGTCTTGTTATCACTGTCATTGTGGAAGGAGCCTTTTTAGGAGTTCGTTCTCATGAAAAGTGCTTTCTTCCAGATTCCTCTCCACTCCGTATCTAGACCTAAAGAGCACAGTGTACGAAAATAGAACTCGTTCAATACATTAATAAATTTGTCTTCATCCTTGCCTTTTCTTAAGTCCTTAATTTCTTGCAAGAAAGGAAAAATGAGTTGATGTTAGGGAAGAAATCAAAGCAACCCCCTCTGGCTAACACAAGGCGGGTCTCACGCTGTGCAAATTTTTTTCTCTCGTCCTTATTTCAAAAAACATGAACACAATCGTTAATCCGCTGAAGACATCAACTGTGGAAGACAGAGACCCACCTCTGACCCCTCCCAGGCAGGAGGGGGTGGAGATGATGCTTGCCCTCCCCAGGCCACCTCATGTTCATCTTTTTGTCTTCAGAAGAGGGACAGAGCTCTCCCCCTGCTGCTGTCACTCTGAGATGCTCCCCAGGATCAATCACTCCCCAAATGCTAAGGAGACGGTGAACACTGAATATTCAAAATGCAAATACTCAAATGAAAATTTTAAATGTTTTTTAAATACCAGTAAAACACCGAGAATATGCTTTCAAAATCTGCAACTATTTGTTGCTATGTCCCTTTTTTATGCTGGATTGAGTGGATGTCTTCCACACTCGTACTGTAATGAGTGAAGAGAAGCAGCCATGTGACCCCTCAGATTCCGACCCCATAGGAGGAACAACAGGACAGAAGGAACACGAGAGAAAACACGAGAGAACACTGGCTTCCTTTACTCTCCAAATGACACTGTGTTTAGCTTGTGATTACAAATCACTTCTCTGAAAGGACATCAGAATATAACACTATGACAATAACACCCAACCAGATCAGGGAGCCTCCTTAACACCAAGAGCAGAAAGGCAGAGGCTGCTGCCTCATAGAAAAGAAAGGATAACGGGATGGAGACCTTGTCCAGGACCACAACAGGGAATAGGTTTGGGAACCTCTCCTCCCAGGAAT
>NW_006797999.1:642842-685506 GCF_000442215.2 Lipotes vexillifer | reverse complement strand
GGAATGCCATCAGAGTGGAAGATAAAGACTAATAATGCATATTAAATACTGCCAACCTCTGAGCCAGGCCAATCCCACTATCTAAAATAAGCATGCTTCAATCCTAAGTGTTTGGTGTCAGTTCCATTTGATGGATGGGGGAGACATAATCTTGGGCACATAACTAGGGTCACCCTTGAAGAGGGTGCAAATTTTGACTATTGTACGGTAATAAATTTGAGGAGTGACCTTATGATAATTGTTGATTTTGTGATTGTACAATATTTTCCTGTATTATTTCTCTTAGATTCACATTGCTAATTCCAGAGGTCAGTTTCTGGAATATTTATAATATTCATCATATTTGGCGAATATTATCCCAAATCCCTGGCAAGAAAGTATGGGTTATTCACCACCTAACTGTCCCCACCCCATGGAGATCCTCCTTCCTGAAGAAATGTAAGGAAACAGTTTTGAGAAGGAATATCTCTGTGTCTTAATACAGAAATCTCTTTGCATCATTTATTTCTATTTATTTCAGTTAGTTTCAAGCTTAGCTCTTTAAGATAAGGGTATTGTTTTCTTCTAAGGCACTAGCTTCTGAAGGAACAGAGTATGATTTTAGTAAATGTATGCTGAAGGAACAAATCAATGAATAAAATACATTTCCTGTTTGTTCACAGAGCATTTTTATCCTAATTTTTATTAGTTCTGTAATGATGTTCTTAGGATTCAATTTACCTTTTGAGTAGCTGCAGAGTCTCATTTTCCATGAAAATATTTATTGCTTAATTATACACAGATTTTTCTGTACTGAGGCCTGATTTTGAAAATTACTTGAGAAATAACTCTAGAAACTCTAGGTAAACAGAAAGAGAAATTTACCAATTTCAGTTTCATTTTTTATTCTATTATTTATAAAACATTTCCAATTCATCAAGTTGCTTTTATCCCAATCTGATACTACCTGCTACCTGGAATCACTGACCATCCTAAAAAGTAATGACTAAGTTAAAAGGTGGGATAATTAATGCATAACAAGGGCTTTTATAATTTGAAATCTCCCAGGAGCCTCTTCTCTCATAGGATCCACTGGTAAATACACAGACTGTCAGGGATCAGAATTCAGCTCTGACTGACACTGAGCCCCAAACTACCCACCCTTGGCTGGCAGCGATCGTCTCGCTGCGGCAGCGACAATGACAAGGCTGACTCAGCCCATCACTGGGGGGATTTGTTTCTTCATCTCCAGTTGTCAATCACCTATGCAGTTGAGCATTTGGCACAGATGGTGGTACCGACCCTGGATAAAAGAAGCAATTCTTTCCAAACGTGTTTCCCTAATTTGGTTTTGATGTTGTGCTGTGTGTTTGCATGTCTCTCCTCAGGGACTGTCATATTTCCACCTTTGGATGGCTTTCCCATATGCTTTCTGTTTTGGTTGCTTTGTTTTTATAACACTATTCTCCTTTTGCTTTGTGAAAGGCAAGTAAGAAAATTCTCAGTTGTTTTCGTGCCTTCTCTCTTACCTGCACACCAACAAGCTATACGAAAGCCCACCATTAACATGAGAGTTCTCTACGAAATTTTAGATAGCTGAAGGTCACAAAATGGACCAAAACTAATTGCTGCTATGGCTTATATTTGCTTGTATTTTTTTTTAAGTTGAATTAAAAAAAATTAAAGGAGTAACAGTTTTAACTGGGGGCTTACAAACAACATTTTAATTACAAAAAGAGAAAGCTAAAACGGATTTTGAAACCTCAAATATTCTGAGTTGGCCTCTTGAATAATCTCCCTTGTAAGCCTCTCCACTGGGGATGAAGATATAAAACTGTAACGTTTCTATCATCTTTTATGTATTCAGTAGGAATGTATATAACATACAAATTTCAGCATCCGAGTTCTGAGCTATTCTATGTGGTCATTCATTAATTCATCAAACATTCTCTGAAAAAAATATTCCAGGAGTGAGTTAGGGTCTTAGAGGAACAAAAATCAAGACAAATTTCTCATTTGTAAGGAACACAAGCTTAATAAAGAATGTAGTTTTACAAACAGATAATTATAAACAAACTCTGAAATGAAGAACATTTGATGTGAAGAAAATGAGCAGAATGAGAGACTGCTCCTCTGGAGACGTGGCTGGGGAAAAAAAGTCAGAAAGCATAAGCAGTGCTGCTTCTTTTTTTTACGGTCATTTTGCTTTCTCTTCTTGTATGACTACAACATCTAGTGTTGATTTTCTTTCTTTGACTTTCTCATCAATCATAAATCCTTAGATAGAGATATAGAACAGATATTATTATGCTTTGGTTTGCCAATCTGTACACACATAAAAATCTCTTAGCCTCTTAAGAGACACCTAAAATTAACGCGTAGTCCTTTTACATTATGTGTCCTACACACTAAATATCAAGCTGAGAACTAAATAATAGGAGTTCCTATACATTGTATTTCTATACAGAAAAATCGGAAAAGGATGGAATATAGCCAGGAAAAAATAAACTCACATTTCTAGATTTAAAACCAGATTTTATAAACAAATGTTCTACTGCATTGAGAAAAAGATCACAGTAAAACCTAAGATGTTTTTCCTTTAAAGAAAGACCACAGATGAGACTATCTTAATGAATTCTTGCAAAGCCAAGCACAATAAAATGAAACATTTTATTACCTGGCATTGCCTTTTGTTGTTGATGTTTTCCTCTTTTGCAGGGGAGGTTTACAAAGCATACAAAGCCTTGAGTGAGCAATATCATATAATTAACGAAACGGAAGTTAGAGGTCAATAATAAGTATCACTTTCCAAGTTCAACAGAGGATGCTGTGGGTGTTCACCCAGTCAAAGCCACAGCAGGGGGATGAGGTCCCTGTGCTTGAGAAGTAGAAGAGCTAAGACGAAATACAACCAATTTCCAGTGATTTTGCTCTGATTATAAATTATTGAGAATGGGCTGCCTCTTTAATCACGTGGATTTGTACAGTTTTACTCGAAGGAATACTTCCGTCAGGCCAATATAGCAAGTACTCAAATCTATCTGTTCCACAGACATAGCAGGCACTTCCATTTCAGAATTCTTGAGAGATCCGCTCCATTTGTACTTATTTGATGACAGGAGCTGAGCTGCCCTCTTGCCGTCTGCCCACCTCCCACTCTCAGTCTGGCGGGGTTTCTGTAGAGCTGGGCCCATCCTGAGAGTCTTGGGTGGACAGCACACCAAGATAAGGCAATCGGCTCTCCTCATGTCCCTGCCTAGAGCGATCATTTCTTCCATGATCTTATGGGAAACTCAAGCTGACCGGGGCCAAGGGGATCCACGTCTAGCGTTCTTGCAGCCAGGAAGCAAGCTGGTCCACACAACCCTGTAACTCTTCCAACAATCTAGACCCTTCCTAGCACCTGACTCTGAGCCCTGCACCTAGCTGTTACTGAGGTCACTGGTGATTTTGGAACATTCACTTATTAAGAGGCAAAAACCTTTATTTTTTTAAATAAACACTAGTAGATGCCTGAAAGAACTTTACATTATAAAGCACTGAACATATATGTTCATATATGTATCATTTCAAGCTCAGACATTACCAATAAACTTAAAGGTACACTCAACAAATACCAAACTCACAATAAATACAGTATTAGAATAAATTTTGCAGCATAGTCCTAAAAAAATTTCAATATTCTTACAAAACATTCTATTACCTTTATAGAAGATTTATCTTAAACACTGAAGATTTCCCTTCCATTGTAAAGCAATTACTCGCATCTCTGTAAAAGGGTTATACTCTCTTGATGTTGTTTTTGCTTGTTTTATTAAAAATGTCATTACTCATTGGTTAATTGGTAGATGTTTTATGGGTCTATGAAGATTTTCACTTTTTTCCTCTAGATATTTGAACACATACTGCAAGAATATCAAAATTACTTATAATTCTTAACATCTAAACACGTTTATTCATAAGAGTTAGACCAGTGTGAGAAGCTGTTATGTCTTTTACTCCATGCAACTGTCGTTGAGGAGCTGCTGGTCTTACTGAGACATTATTAGGTGGGATTCATTCACGCGTGCTCATAGTCACTCAGTGAACACGGGTAGGATATTTTCTACGTGCCAAGTACTGTTCCAAGAGCTCTGCAATCTCCATTCATTTTTTACAAATTAAATATTGATTCATTGAATATTACTGCACATCAGCTCTAAGAAAGGCATCCATCAGCTGCTTCAAGTTCCTGGGAGGCTATTATGATTTTGCACAGCAATCTGTAATTACTGGTGTAAAGCTGCCTATAGGAAGCATGTTATCTAACTAGTCAGAAACTGTCCATTCTATTATGTATTTTAATTAGAACTGATATTACCAGATGGTACAACCCCCTTCCCATCTACTAAGCATCCAATTGCTGTATTCAATAATAACCTAAATATATCTTTAGCAACTCAATTAAACATCAAAAAGCTCAACAAACAAAATATATTTTAATCCCCTCATGTAAGAATATTTGATGTTATGGCAATATTTGTTACAGTTATGATTCTCAAGTCATAAATGATCTCAGAGGTATAACATGAGTTCTACCAAAGTGTGGATGATGCTTGGATTTAGACCTCCCATGTAATTCCAGATATTTATAGAATGAAAGTGCTAAAGTAAATTATGCTTTATAACATGGGATCCATCTTCATTACTACATTCTTGAATACAATCAAAGGGTTTCAGGACTAATATAAAAATTATTTCTTTAGATTAACTTTTTCCTGAATATCTGTATGTATTTTTCCCACTTAGATATTCAGGGAAAGAAATAAAACCCATATGTGTATCTTTAACTAGTTAACAAAATGAAGACTTGGGGTTTATGTATTTACAATCTTAAATTCTCCTAAAAATAAACCTGAATGTTATTTTAATCACTGAAAGATTCATGATGAAAATGATGGAGAATGAAGCTAAGGATTTTATTGTGTTTTCACATCTACTCAGCATAGGTAAACGTTCTTATTATGAAAAACTGTTATCATACCAGTTTGCCAGAATCTTGTGTTTTTGTGTGTGTGTCCTGAAAATTTATTGTTCCTTGATACGCTTTCAAGTAAAATTAGAGAAATTAATAATCATTTCCTATCTTTAATAGCCTCTGGTTTCCAAAAATGCATTATTATTTATCATAATGGCAAGCACTCAATAGTTGTTTTCAAATTAGTGCATTAACATTTCAAATTAATGAATAAATGAAAGTTATCAAAAAACCATATATACACAGCAACAGTTATGACATAGTAGCATTTTACATGTTATTTATTATCTTAAATTTGTGCAAATTATAACTTCAGCAGAATCAAGTATCTTTCTTACTTAAGGTCTCAAAGATCAGAGCTTTAACTGTATCCCACATACGCATTCATTCTGAATACATAACATTTCTTTCAGCCACTAAAGTATCTACTATTCATATCATAAACTACTTTAGAGATATAACATCAGTTTTACCAAATGGTATGAGCGAAGCTTAGACTATAAGACAAAACGGATGAAATTCTAGATATTATAGAATAAAATAGTTGACTTAGCATCAATTATGTTTTGTGACATGCTGTCCATCTTCATTATTGTATTCTTGGATATAATGAAAGTAGATAAGGAGTGAGATAAAATTCATTTCTTTAGACTACCTTTTCCTGAATATTTGTATGCATAGTTTTTTTCCTACTTAGATAAACAGAAGATCCCTCTGTTTATCTTTAAATCTGCATTTTAATCAATACTTTATTTTTCTGATGTGCAAATCCCAGCTAACTTTAAGCTCCTCATGAAATGAAAGCCACAGTAGGCAGGCAGGAAGACAAATAAGTGTCTAACGGCTTTCCCACATAGAGGGAGGGCAGACAGTGAGAGGGTCTGTGCATCAACAACACAGGGAGAGAAGGAAGATAGGTTGGTAAGACAGCTGACAAGCAAGCCAAGGAGTCACAGAAACTACAAAGAGGCACTCGGAGTCTTCAGGGAGAGAACCTGGGCCGGGGCTCCTCTATCTCTTTGATATTCCAACATCACTGTGTGTGTGTTTTTGTTTAAGTACCTTCTCACCTTCTAGCACTACAAGACACTCTGGGTCATCCTGCCATAGCCCTAGAATCAGCCATTTTTCCAGTAATCCCTGGTTCCTCTTACTAGAGAAAGGTTTAGAAGCCAAGATAAGGGGCCTAAGTGTGCTCCTTGCTACTGGTATTTCATTGCTTGAAGGAACACTAAACTGACAGAGCAAAGATATGCGTGTGTATACTAACCTGTGCATATACTTGTACCTATAAACATTCCTATATGTAACCATCTGTATCAACAGTAAGCTGAACCTGAGTTTTTACTGATGCTTCCAATTCTAACCCATCATTACGTGGATCATTCTCATCACCTCCCTTTGCTTATAAGCAAACTCCCAGTTCAGCAGTGATAAGCTAGGCTCTCTACACCAGCAACCATGTTCATAACTATTCACGGATATGCACCCATAAGCATATACAGACACATATACATACATTCCCAGTATATGTATGTCCAGTGTAGTGGCTTTAGAATTGCTAACCTGTAACTCCATGGGACACACCTTTATAGACTAGAGTGTGCTGCCCACGTACAGTTCCTTTTGCTTTTAGTCTCACAGAGGCTACTCATTTCTCAAGTTTCTTGGATCAGCACCTTTTTACTCAGGCCATTAAGTGAAATCATCTAATACATTTGGAATATATTTAGACTAGCTGATCATATTCCACATTCCGTCCTGGGATTCCCGGACTTCCTAAATTATTTTTTAAACTTCTGCACACATTAAGACTCACTCTTTTCCTGTAAAGTTCTATGTTCTGTAGTTTTAGACAAATGCTTAGTGTCTTGGATCATAATTACACTATCACACAGAAATTCTCACCACCATAAACAATCCTTTTGTGCCTCACACTAAGCCATAATGCCTGCATTATCAAACCACTGGTAACCACTGATGTTTTCCATCTCTACAGTTTTGTATTTTGGGGAATTTTCTATCATTGAAATAATATAGTAAATGATATTTTCTGAATGATTTCTTTCACTTATAGGTCTGCATTTAAGATTCATCAATGTGTTTTCATGGGTTGCTAGTTCATTAATTTTTATCACAGTATAATAATCCAGTGTATAAATATATGACACATTATTTATGCATTCACCTATTGAAGGACAGCTCACTTGCTTCCAGTTTGAGGCAAATATGAAGAAAGCTAGTATATACAACTTTGTGCAGATTTTTTTACAGAAAAAGATTTAAAATCAGTAAAGCCAGTGATTGCTGGATTGTATACTAAGACAATGCTCAGTTTTGTAAGAAACTGCCAATCTGTCTTCCAAAATGGCTGCACCATTTTGCATTCCCACCAGCAATGAATGAGAGTTCCTACTGCTCCACGTCTGAATCAGCATATGGTGTTGTCACTGTTCCGAATGTTGGCCATTCTAATAGGTGTATACTGCTATCTCATTGTTGTTTTAATTTGCATTTCTCTGATAGCATACGATGTGGAGCACCCTTTCATATGCTATTTGCCATCTTTATATCTCTTTGGAGAAGTGTCTGTTAAGGTCTTTGGCTCATTTTAATCACGTTGTTGGTTCTCTTTTTGTTGAATTTTAATAGCTCTTATACATAATGAATAACAGTCCTTTATCAGATGTGTCTCTTGCAAATATTTCCTCCTGGTGTGTGGCCTGTCTTCTCATTCTCTTGACATTGTCTTTCACAGAGCAGAAGTGTTTAATTTTAATGAAGTCTAGCTTATCATTTCTTCCTTTCATGGGTCATGTTTTTAGTGTTGTATCTAAAAAGTCACTGCCGTACCCGAGGTCATCTAGGTTTTCTCCTGTTATCTTCTAGGCATTTTATAGTTTTGTGTTTTACATTTGGTTCTGTGATTCATTTTGAGTGAATTTTTATGAAAGGTGTAAGGTCTGTGTCTATATTATTATTTTTCTGCACGTGGATGTCCAGTTTTTCCAACACCATTTGTTGAAGAGACTGTCTTTGCACCACTGCCCTCACTCCTTTATCAAAGATAAGCTGACTAAATTTATGGGGGTCTATTCTGTTTCACTGGTCCATTTGTCTGTTCTCTCACCAACACCATACTGTCTTGATTACTGCAGCTTTAGAGTCAGTTTTGAAGTCAATCAGCAAAGTCCTCCAATTCTGTCTTCTTTAACATTGTGTTGGCTATTCTGGGGTTTTGCCTCTCCATATAAACTTTAGAATCAATTTCTAGATACCCACAAAACAACTTGCTGAGAATTTGGTTGGTAGCGCATTGAATCTAGAGATCAAATTGGGAAGAAATGACATCTTGACAACATTAATCCTTTGAACCATTAACTTGGAGTATCTCTCAATTTATTTAGTTCTTCTTTTATTTCCTTCATCAGAGTTTTATAGTTTTCCTTACATAAAGCTTGTATTTTGTTAGATTTATACCTAAATATTTCAGTTTTGGGAGTGGTAAGATAAATGGTATTGTTTAAAATTTTGAATTCCATTTGTTCATTGCTGGTATATAGGAAAAAGACTGACTTCTGTATACTAACCTTGTATCTTGCAATTCTGTTATAATCACTTATTAGTTCCAAGAGGCTCTCGGTGCTTTTGTAGATGTTCTTTATCAAATTGGGGATTTTCCCAACTATTCCTAATTTGATGAGAGTTTTAACATCTCTACCTTTTCAAAGTAAGTGATTTAAAGATAGTTTCTGGTATATCTTATTTTTACATCATTTTAGTAATAGCAACATTATAACAAAACCCAAATGTTTACTGAGTGTTTATTTTAACCCTAGTCTTGTGCTATTTTGAAAGATAATCTGTTACTTCCCAAAACAACCCTATGAGGCAATAGAGACAATAACGGTATCTTAGTTAGTGCCGATTCAGAATGTTAGTGCTGATTCAGAATGAGCTGAGATAGCTCTGCGGCCAATTTTGTTTTAGGTGACTGAAAGATTACAGATTTAGAATTCTAATAGAACTGTAAAAATGGAGTTTCAAATACAAGTTCAGCGACGGCGATGTTCACTAGGACAGCCACGTCTGCCACGCTCACCTTGCCCATTAATAAACGTGGGGCCCACGGCGTGGCCAAAACACTTTGTAGCTGGTGGATGGCCTCAACCCTTGCTCTCCTGGAGCCAACAACACTGGACAGAAAATGCTTTACTCTATCAATTCTCAGTTCTCTGTTAACGCAACTCTGAGTATGTGTTAGGGTTTCGTGCAGATCATGAATAAGTTTCCTATTTCTTAGTCCAAGCAAAAAAAGCCCTCTCTAAATGCTGAATCCACAAAAAACACTAACAGAGTCTCCTGAGCTTAGTAAGACAGGAAGATCTAGGAATCCAGAGTCAGACAGCATCTGTACAGCAGATAAAGACAGTGTTTATCTAGAAATAAATTGCTTAGAGCTTTCTGAACTATTTACAGAATGTATGACGGGGTCTGCCAGTTAGGACCCTGAAACTAAACACTGACGGGTTAGCACCGGCCAGGTCACATGAGTGGGACGATGACAACACCATGGAATATCCAGTGGGGCCCCGACAGGGAGAGCAGTCCTTCAGTCACACCGATTAAGAGACGAGGCCACAGTTACATGAAGAAGGAAAGCTGAGGACAGCTACTCGGTCCAGCCTGTAGGCTTTAGATGGACTTTTTTTTTTTTTTAAATACATATAAGTAAAATAAACTGTATCTTACAAAAGATGTAAGTTGTCTTTCTCAAAATTTTCTTTTCCCTACATTCTAGGCACTGTGTGTCTGTGCAAGGCAGAGAGCTCTACTCAACTCGACTTCTACTGGAGTTGAAATCCTGGTAGAGTCAATAAGACCAGGTTAAAATAAAAAGGGAAAGAATATTTCCTTTATTCTCCTCATTTTGCATTCAAATGTTAGTTTTTTGTAGAATTCCAACTTTCAATATCTGTGCACTGTGAGTTACCTCACACCCACGTGAGAGCAAGTCCTATTCACATGACACACTCCTGTGGAGATCCTCAGAGGGCCATGGACCAGCACTTGTTGCCATTTACTGTGTGGATTCTGATATAAGGACATCTCAGAAGCTGACCCAGAAGATGAGTTAAATAAACTTAGGGAAGATGGTAAGTAGCCATCAGCAAATACATAGGCAAAATATCAGTTTGTGGAATTTGAAATGACGGGAAAATACTGCTTGCACTGGCTGTTCTGTCCCCCCCAGATGTAGAGATGGACATACAAGGGGTATGTATCCTTAGAAGTGACTTGCTGTAATGGGGAGATAATAGTTTGAGGTCTGGAATAGAATCTGTTTTGTCAAGAATATAGGCAGCTGTCTTCCTCTCTCCTAAAGACACCGTTTTTGCTTTTTCACATATTTAGTTCCTTATGGTCTGCAGCAAACAATGGCTAACAGGGTAGAGCTCGCTTCTATGATTTTATTAAGGAGTTGGAAAATAAACATTCTGAGAAGAGGGAAAAAGATGAGAACACTGGAGGTATTCACATTTGAGTGCAGCAGAGCAGAGAGCTTATAACTAGTTTCAAATATTATACAGTCTATTACATAACTCAAGCTTACTAACTGTTCACTGCCCCACACTGAACTGAAGAACAGGAAAGAAAAGATGAGATCTGCATTACGAGTAAAGAAAAAATCTTTAAAGTATGGGTTATGAGAAACAGGACAAAGCTTATCAAAGGCACTCATCAATGACTTCTGCAGGAGTTTTTTGTAATTAGTGTTTCATTATTATCCAACATTTCTATATGTGATTCATATTTGTATCACATGTATGACATATAATATACAACATAGTTTATTTAACCATATGAGGCAAAACAATGAAGGAGTCAATAGTCTGAAAACATCACATCTGAATGATTTCCCTTTGTTACAACAAAACAAGTGTGGATGTGCTTCTCCCCACAATCTCTGGGCAATGTTATTTCTTCTTATCTGACTTAACAGATTGTATTTACAATCAGGACAAATACAAATATTTTTTTCATTATATGTGTTTGCATTTGGATACATCATTTAAATTATGCCACGTTAGCATTTTATCCTGAACCATGAGCAATGTCATGAACACATCACTCTTCCTAAATTAAACAAAGCCGTCTTGGTTTGTTCTTTAGTTTGCTAATCAGCAAATAAACAGTAAATCCACGTAGCAGGTACCTTCATAAAGTCATCGTACTTATTTACTGAAGCTAGAAACAGATATAATTTATATGTGCTTTTCTGTCTTTCATTAGCAAAAAACCCTGTGAGAGACTAAGTGGTTAGTATTCAATTCACTATTACCCCCATTAAAAAAAAATGGGTCTCTTTTTCCCCAAAACAGCACTAGTGAAGGCTTAGTGCTAAATCCAGTCAGCAGACGAACGAGGAACACAAGGCTGCCGAGCGTCTTATAACCTTGAGTACAGATGTGTTCTCTCAGCTGATTAATTTATGTTCATATAATTATTTCATATAAAATCAAAACTAAATATTTTATGTGTCATGTTGGAGAATGTTTAATAATACAAGCATCATCAAATTATTCCTAAGTCATTTTAGCTGTAATCAAGCAAGAGTCATGAGAGAAAGTTGTAAAGAAACTTTATTTTTGTCTCTTACTACTCTTTTAAAATGATTCTGGGAAATCTTATTCCCTAATGGTTCTCACCATTTCGGGGTAATTCTGGTTAGGACACGTAATAATGAAAATACCAAACTACTAAACTTTTTTCCCAAATCTGCAATTCCTGATGTTCAGTGAGCACAGAGGGAAGTGCCTGGGCTTCCTCTCTGCTCTTACCCTCCTCACTCATGTGCTGTGAACAGAGCAAAGGCGGGATGTGGACCCTGTTGAGTGAGTTCTTCAGAGCTGGCTCTGCTCAGCCCCCTCCTCCCTCCCATCACTGGGGTCTTTGCCTCCTGTCGACCTGCTGCAATGCCCCAGGCTCCGGGGCTGCCGGCTTCCCCGTCTGCCCCATCCTCCTGCCCCACCAGGCTCTAGAGGGGTCAAGGTGAGCGGCACACAGCAGCAGCGTCTTCTCTGTTCCATCAAAGCCAATCTGCAGTCATTCACTTGCTTGGGTGACTCAGGCTGGACTGACTCTGTGTTATTTTCGTTGCATATTCATCTCTGGGAGATGCTTAGGGTCCTCCTCCTTCTTGAGACGGGAGAGGAAAGTCATCTTACATCAGTGATAATCTCATGATTTCCAGGTTCCTGACATTGTTATACCTTCGACACAGGGAAGGGAGTTAGACTGAAAAAGCAATTCACATCTTTACAAATAGTGTATGGTGGTCTCATCCCCATTGTCCTTATATCTCAGCTGAAACAGACACTAAAAATCTTCCATTTTAACATCTTATTACATATAGGAAAAGCTGATGACTTTTGAGTACAGAAGGAGGAAATAAGTTACTTCCCTGAGTTATCATAAATGTTTCTGAACTGTAGTTTAGTTGGGGAGAAATAAGCCAGGAAGAATGCTCCAATGAGCTATTTCTGAAAGATGTTTAATAAATAAGAGAAATAAATTAGTATATATTTCAATTGCATTGTTATGATGGAACAGAATTCAGGATCACTTGATTTTTTTTTTCTCAAAAATATCTAACTACCCCCAAATACAGATGTAAGTTATAGAGATACAGATATTTATCTGTATATCTAAATATACATCCATTTTCATCTATACCTATATATATATATATATATATATATATCTACAAATACATACCTATATATTTATCTTATAAATACATATACCTACATACATGCATATCAATAAATACATCTGTATATGTAGATATACAGAACTCTCTCTACATATATATATATATGCACATACATATAAACTTATATGTACATACATCTCTCTGGGTTTCTTCAGTAACCATAATATTTTTCAGATTTATCTATTATTTTATATATTCTTTATAATTTCTGGATTTGAAATATGGGAATACATCATATATATCAAGTATTAAAATAATATACTGGACTTCCCTGGTGGCGCAGTGGTTAAGAATCCACCTGAAAATGCAGGGGACACAGGTTCAATCCCTGGTCCTGGAAGATCCCAAATGCCATGGAGCAACTAAGCCCGTGCGGCACAACTACTGAGCCTGTGCTCTAGGGCCCACGCACCACAACTATGCAGCCCACATGCTGCAATTACTGAAGGCTGCGCGCCTATAGCCCGTGCTCCGCAACAAGAGAAGCCACCGCAATGAGAAGCCCGCATGCAGCAATGAAGAGTAGCCCCCGCTCGCCGCAACTAGAGAAAGCCCGTGGGCAGCCACGAGGACCCAACGCAGTCAAAAATAAATAAATAAATTAATTAATTAAAAAAAAAGTGTCCTTCAAAGCCAACTCACGGAAGCCCATAGCAGATGTGTAACATGAACAAAATATACATTTAAAAAAAATAAAATAATATACTAAATGAAGACTTTTCAGAAATTAAAAAAGACTGACCGAAAGAAAACATTCTGTGCCTGGAAGAATCATCACTGCTCAAACAACACAATGACACATCCACAACATTTTACAAGATTTTGTAAGTTAAGAAAAGACCTTTCATTCAAAACTGGAAAATAATATAAATCTAAAAAGTTCTTAACCAATTAAAGCATGACCTTAGAACCTTCTATACAGCTAAACTGCCCTTCAAGTAGGAAGAACCAAAGCTTTCTGAACATACTGGGATGCAAGTCATAGAGTCTTATTGACTTCTCAATGGAAAAAAACCCACAACTAATAAAAGATGAAACAATCCAGATATGAATGGTAAAGCGTCTGTGAGAAGTTTAGTGATGTGTGGTGAATCCATTTGCCATTAGAAAAAAATTTAAAAATGTGCTTAACATAAATGTTTAAAAATTTGACAATATAAAATAAATATAACCAACATATTTGGCAAAGGGAAGTTACAGTCAAGTGTCAAAATCTAAATTTAAAGTTGAAATTTCAAGTCTACGGTATGATATGTTATATAAGTGCAAATACCAAGAAAAACAATATAATAAACTAAGCATTCATCCACTGTGAAGGGAAGAGAAGGAAGAAAAAGACTGAGAAAGAAAAAATTTTGTTTTTTCTCATTGCAGTCAATGCATGTCTTATACAAATAATTCAATATATTATTTAAATTTGTAAATGTAAATTTAAACAAATTATTATCTCTCAAGTTTACTATAAGGAATACAAGGAATAAAGCAAATAAAATAGATACTGCACAGATAAAAGTTTAAAAAACACAATAAAAATGTAAAGCATAACATAAAATGATAACTGAACTAAAAGAAAGATGCACTTATCATGTTGATTAATACAGACTAAATAAAACTATTCTTTAAAAAAGACTCGGGTGAGGTCACAAAGAACTTCCCTTACATCCGCAATCTCCACCACTTTGTCCAGAATTATTTCCTCGTGCTAAAGTGAGTCATTCTTAGTGTATCTTTTCCTTTATGTCTGCAGGGATAGAAAAAAATTGTTCTAAGGGACTCCTTTGTCTAAAAACCGTCTGGCTGTGATTGATAATTCTATTCTATAATAATGTAGTAGAATAAATAGATTGGTTTGCAATTATTATTGAAATTATTTTAAGAAAGGCTGATGTTAACAGAGAAACTAAGAATGTAAGTAAGATCTAGGAGATTTAACTCAGTTATCATAGATGAAAAAGAAGCTATTGTCCACTAGGTACTTCAAAATTTGTGTTTTTACTGTAAATGGTGTCATATGGTCCAAAAACAAACAAAGGAAACATTATTTCTTTGCCCCAATATGCTCTTCCTCGGGGTTTGTTTCTGTAATTTGCAGCCCGACACCCCAGGCATCAGCACTTGTACTCCTCCATCCCCCTTCAAAGGCTCTTCACAGCCCCCACCCCACCCATCACCATGTCCTGGCGTAGCCTCCCCATCTGTAACCGGCTCTGACCTTACACTCCTGCCCCCATGTCCCATGCAAGGCCCCTGGAGATCTGGGAAAGCTCAGTAGCCCTAGGATGGCTTTTTCCTCCAGGCCCTCAGGACTTAACTACACCATAGCATCCTTCTTTCCAACCAATTTTCCTAAGACACATGTACGAGACTGCATCTCCTGTTGTAAATCCATGAACGGTTCTCTCCAAAACTTCACCAAGAGAACACTCTCCTGAGCTTCCCCCAGCTCCTACTTTCAGCAGTTACCTTCCTGTCCCCACTCCAGACATACTCACCAAAGACAAACCACACCATTTGTACTTTACTCAATACTATCTTAATTTAGCCAATCAGGGTAAAAACAAAGACTATGCAGTTGGCCTATGAAATCCTAGCATGAAAAATACCTGAGTTCCTGTGTGTGTGAGAAACCCTCTGAGTCACCTGAGCCACCTTCAAGGTCAAGCTGAAATACTACCTTTCACATGAGGCTCCCACTGATCCACACTTTTCTCCTGTCAAAATCAATTATTCACTCCCGTGTACTCCCATAAGGATGCTGTTGCACACTTGTCCAAGCTCGGTAGCATGTAATCTGTGTTATCTATTTTCCAATTCACTAAATGAAAAAATTAAACAGTAGCTCCTAAATAAATGTTATTGGACCAAATGTGCTATTTATCTGCAATTGCACTATGTACAAAAGCACATTTTGTGATATATTTATAATCATTTTGAGAAAAATCTAATAAAATATAGGAGCTTCCTTTAACAATCTGCTTCCAAAGGAAACTAATTTTATATTCCAATCCTACCGAATCCTGATTCTAATCAAATAATGAAAAGAGACATATTTAGGGTTTGGAAAATTTTCTTTCAAATATTTAATACTTCGAGATGAGGACAAAATATAACTGGTATTCATTTAGTAACACAAAACTTCTCAGCCCGCAGGCTGCTCTCCCAGATGCACCTTCTGTGCTGCCTGATTCATATTGCTAAGCACAGTGATGAATATGCATTGTTTTTTAATGAGCACAGGATGGTCCCACAGAGGAACACTCATTCTTGTACTCCAAGTGGTGGTGTGCTTTTCAGAGAGCACTTAATACACTCCAAAGTTTGGATTTTACTTTTTTCCTAAAGTAGCTTTGGAAATACCTTTTGCTGGAAGCATCTTACATTCTCTATCTGAGAGCCTTAAAGCTGAGCCCTATGGTATTTGCCACATTTTTATGGGGCATTTTGGACTGTTCTTTGCATAATATCCAAATAGTGAGAGGAGATTTGCACCTGGGCTCTACCGCTTCCCGCGGCTCCTGGGGACAGGATTTTTGCAATAAATCAATCTCAGACCAGTAGACAAGGAGGAACATCCATCTATGGCCTGTAACGATGGAAAAACAGAGGAGAGAAGTACAGAAACAGAGACACAGCTACCTATGAGAGGGGGCGGTTTCAGCTATCAAGGTGGTAAAGGAAGGCGGTGCTTTGTTTTCCAGGCTGGCATCCCCCAGGTGAAGAGAATTTTGCTTGGGATTAGGGTTGTCATCAGACCTCTTAAACCCTGCAAGGGAATTAATAATTTATAGGCAATTTTCCTGCAGTTTTTGGTTCCAGTGCTGTTTTTTGGTGGGCTTTCAATGGGTTTAGGTGCCTTCTGCCCTGGTGAAGGGATTAAGACTTCTCTGGGGGGGATTTCAAGTTGGAACTGAAACTCACCCAACTGTCTCCTTCAGCACTCTGGGTTCCCTACAGCCCCTGCCTGCAAGCCGCGCTTGTCCAAATGAACTTCCGACAGCCTCACGTTGGTCTGGTCGCCGTGAAGCCCTGGATAGTGTGTAGCACCGCATACTCCCTGTCACTTGTATGCAGCACAAATAAAGATAGCTTTGAGGTTCATAAAGTCTGTTCAGCTGACGTACTTCAAAGGAATCTCTTTTAAAATAAAAGCCTTCTTGGAGTTAAAAATACATTTTGCATAGTGGAGAAGAATGAAGAATAATTGTTCTCTCCCTAAATTTTATTGCTGTTGACTTTTAAACCCAGACACTTTCTTCTTAAAGTTTTCCCATTTGAATATGACAATATTTTGGTCTTCAAAGTTTTACTTTTTTTGCCACCTGAGAAGTATGTAAACTGCCGCCGTAAAGTTTTTAAGTACCTTTAAAATATTAAATGTAGTTAAAACATAAGGATCTTAGATTGTGGGACTTATAGAATAAAAAATAAAATGTAAACTCAATATTTGTTTAAGATAACTGTTTCCTAAATTTAGTGTGAGCATCTAAGTGCTATTTATAGGTTGTTTCTGCCATGCCAGGCCTGTTACTTTACCTCGAATCTTTACTCTCACTTTAGTGACTGATTTGAAAAAAAAATCCAAAGTTTCCATTTGGTGTTGATCAAATATTCAATACCACTACAACTGTGCAGAAGCTTTACATGTCATTTAGCCCAATACTAAAATGTACTGCCTATAAATATTAATTATAAATGTATGAATTGATTTGACATCCACTCTCATTACAGTAAGTCTGGAAAGGTGAAGAAAGGGGGCACCTCACTGTGATCTCCAGCAGCTGAGTTTGCTTAGGGTATCAATGAATAGTACTGACTGTACAATGCCCTTATGTCTGAATCCCTAAAAATTTAGAAAAAAAGACACTTAAATTTTTTTTTTAATTTTTACTTTTTTTCCTTATCAGCGTCTCTTCTTTTGAATGTATCTTAAATTTTGCAAATTATGATTTCTGACAAGAAAAGAAAAAGCAATTGGAAAATCTGCTTATTTCCCCATCCACTGCCGAAAAAGACACATTTTTAGACAGGAAGTCTCAAAACCACACTTAGCAACTGATTCCTAAATTCATCTGTATATGTAGCAGGACCCCATAAAACAGCAACATTTATATTAAAAAATAAAGAAAGTGATCTGTTTCCAGTCTTGGTAGGCTAACTTAGACAAAATCCTCCACTGAATCAAGTAGAAAAAATGGACAAACTATGTTTAAAAACTCTGCTTGAAGATAAGACGGAAGGTACTGAAGTTCTATGTGGCCAACATCCAGCCCCAGCAAAGCAAACCTGCAGTGGAGGTTTCCCTAGTTCTGAGGACGCTGAAATTGGAAACGGTGGCTGGTGCGCTGAGGCGCCAATGGCATCTTCCCTCAGACTCGTAGGTCGTGGCCTGGAACGTTGAGGTCAGGGGCCACCAAGGGGTGGACAGAGGGAGGTTGACAAAATTTAAAATGTGCTGCCAATTCAAAACCAACCCAGAGTTGCACTTGGATTCATGAGGTGAAACGTTTCAGAAGAACATCACTCCCATACAAACAAACAGAACAAGCTGAATGATCTACAGAAGGCTTAGTTGTATTGGAGCCCATAGGAGAGCTGAGATTTCAAGAAGTTCAATTGCACAGACTCCAAGCAGTAACAAGCTCTCCAAAGAGCTGGTACGTGGATCCCTCCACCTTCCTAGGGCACGGGGGCAGGGGGTTGCCCTGAAGGAGGGGAAGACTTGGACAATTTTTAGCAGTCATAGGTGGCTTACTCGGCTGGTTTAGAATCACTGAGCACTGAAGACACAAGGGAAGTCGGTGCACCCCTCAAGCCCTTTCCCTTGGGCATCCTCCAGGTGTTCATGAGAAAGACTCTGACAAGCCTCACGTTGTCACACTTAACTTCTCTCCAGGGTTCCCAGTCCCACTTGGGAACTGCAGAACAAAACCACAAGTATACGATTATGTTTTGTTAACAAAGTAAAAAAGAGCATCTTCCACCTTTACTAATATATACACCAGATGGTATTTGTAATGTTTGTTTCCCCTTTGGGAATTAAACTCTACATGAAACCTAAAAGAAAGAGGATTTTCCACTGTGTGGGGAAAGGGGGCATCCAGGGTGTTAAGAAGGCTTATTGTGCAGGCTCTGTCTCAGTCTCTCTGCATCTCTGGTCTATCTCTCTCCATCTCTCTCTGTCTCCTGGTCCCTCTTTCTGCCTCTGCCTCTGTCTCTCTGTCTCTGACTCATTCTCTTCTGTGCTTGTATATAAAAGACTAATCTTGGACACTGCTGGACACGCATCCAGTCGAGGTGCAGCCCGTCCCTGAGTTGCCGCCGGCAGCAGCTCAGGTCTCCTTGCTGGAGGAGGGGGAGAATTCAGAGTAGCATGCACGTAACTCTAACGGAATCATATGAGAAGCTTACATTACAGGAGAATAGAATAGAACAGAACGTGGGGTCAAAGCACAGAGGAAGGGTTATCACCCTGAGAAATGTTATCCCCTTTGATGAACTCAGTGCTCCCGACAAGCACTGTTGCAAGAGAATCACCTGTGAGTCTTAGGGCCGCCCGGGAAGGGCCCTCCAGACCCCCTAGGAAAGGAGGGCACACAGATGCTAATAGGACAAACACAGCCACGTGTATGCTGAGCTCTCACTTACAGAGACACAGAGGAACAAGAGAAAAAGCCTCAAATGTATGTGGGAAGGATGCACAGGGAAATCCGAACTAGCAAATCATTTCAAGAACAAACTGGAATCCCAGCTTTCCAGTGGCCAGGCTGACGTGGCTTCTCTGCGCTGACCGTCCCGGCCACACAGGAAGTGCCACGTGTCTCTGTGTCCCGCTCCATCTGACTTCCCACTCTCCTGCTCTCTCCCATCATTTAATTCACTTTTTACATCTTAATTTTGACTCAACTAGTCTGTGTCTCTAATAGTTTATTATTCACTGAACTACATGGTCAGCAGGCGGTATTCCCTCAGCCTCCCTCTTCTCACCATGGGGCAGACATAAATATGCGAACACTTTTTTTTTTTGTTTGTTTTTGGTTCTTTGAGGGGGATGCTAAGCAAACCATTCCTTCAGATACATTTAATGTACTGAGAACAAGGGCACTTGGAAACTAACATAGTCAATTATCAGTTTCTCCACGGATTCTTCAAAAGAATGTCAAAGTAAATGTGTTAGAAATGAACAAAAATGAAACCTTGGCACTACAATATCTGGAAACTTGGTGAAGACAATGTATTTATTTCAGTTCTCTTCTTTAAATTTATAAGTGCCTCAAATTTGGTGCCTAAAGATTAAAGAAAACACAGTGAAAACATAACTTTAGAACTTAAAAAAAATAAGGCAATACCAGACCACCACACTTTCTGGATCCCAGCATATATAATTTATAAGCCACATATAATGCAAAATATAACCTCATCTTTCTATAACTATACACACTTTTCTCTACAGCATTTATTTCTGCCTTATAGCAGATGCCATGTAGTCAACAAGATAAACACTTTCCACAATTTTCAGCATACCAGTTTTAATATCCACACAGTTTTGTTCACCCTATGACATGATTCCTATGGTTGCTGTTAAGCCTTGACTTTTAGGCAGTGAAAATTCACTGGGCATCTTCACCAAGTCTGGAAGGGTCCTCGGGGCATGTCACCCCTCTCCTCACCCTCCCACCTTCCTCTTGGGAATCTGTGGGCAGCACTGTAATGCTACCTGACACATCTTCTGGACCTCAGCAGGCTTGGGTGCCTTTGTGGATTCTTTCCCAAGACCGTCCATGGAGCTACAGGATCCTGCTCTACCCTTGCCTCACCACTTCTAAGTGTGGAGTTTCCAGAACATCCCCTGGAGGAGTCTCTCCTGCTTTTGGGCTCCTTCTGACATCTCACAGACCACCACGAGGCCTCGGTGCCTTTAACCTTCTGGGGATCCCCTCCTCCAGTCTATTTAATTTGAGGACAGTGTAAGTCTTCATTTCAGCTTTTCCCCTTTCCTCGTTCATGTCAAATTTCCAGGGCTGGGCCTTCTCATACTCAAAAAAAAGGACACTTGAGGATTAAAAACACTATTCAAGACTACTGTCTCACCTGAAAGTTCCAAGATCCTGTTTTTCAGCTCAAAAGACAAGAAAGTGTTTGCTGTTTTCTGCAGTTCATTTGTAGAGTTAGAAACCAGACTCAGAGGCCTGTGCCGAGCTGTCAGCTTTGGCCGCACCAGTTACGCTAAAACTTAACACAGGTTTTACTCACATGAGGGAAAAGGGTCAGTGGCAGCTTCAAGCCTAGCCTCTCAGCCCAGCGACACTGCATCTCTGACAGCTTCAGTGGGGTGAGTCCCAGAAGAAGTCACCATTTTATCCCCCGGAGAGAGGGGTCATGAACTGATCAGTGACGGAGAGGCCTCGGGTCATCTTACCCATCACTGTGGCTTCATACGGGCGGGGATCTCCCTCACAAAGCTCATGGTGCTGTTGAAGGGCCAAGCACTTTGATTAAAAAAAAAAGGGTGGCAAAAAATGGCAAATTTCAAAACTGTAATTTAACATAAGGTCATGGGTTACTTCAATGACCCTCTACAACTGCACAGAACTTTTCCAAGGAGTTGAATATATATTACCATGTCTGCTTCTCAGGACAGTTTTGGAAAAGAGAAAAATGATTATAATCCCTATTTTACAATGCAGTTGAGTCTCATGTTAAGAAGCTAATACGGGGATACACATCTATATCAGGGCTTTTAATGTCTGTTTCAGGTTTATATATACAACAACATGCTGAACTTCAAACATTAGCATTTTCCCAAAGCCTGCTACAACTTCTGAAAATTTAATCAAGTTAGCTGAATAAAATTTATATATATACTTATATATATATATATATTTATAAATTTAACTCAGCTAAGTTGATTACATATAATATATATATAAGTTGATATATATATATAATTTTAAGGAACTATGCAAATCAAGCTCAATTTGATAATCATATATATTTTTCTTGACATTCAGCCTCAAATTAAAATCTAATTTAATATGCTACTGCTTACATTGTTCTCTACTGTCATTTCTCTGAGGATTTATACAATATATTCCTTTGGATTCTACTTACATATCCGACATGTAGTAATGTGTTCATGTATTCAGCATCCTATTGACAATTTCACTTTATTCTTACTTGGCTGATCTTACAGATTAAGAGTCTCCTTTGGCACATAGTTTAATGTGAAGCACATGCTTTAGCCCGGAACTCTTCCAGCGCTGAGTGACTTCTGCTAAATCCCCACAGCAGCCTTCACTTGTTTTCACTACACAGCTGGCAGGTGGCTGGTATCTTATTCATGCTGCCCTCTGTTACTGCTCAGACCTGGTGCCCGTGGTCAGCACAGCTCAGCACGCACTGTGGGATGTTAGGCTGCTTTCAAATAATCGCAGATGCCTTTCAGATACTCTGTTTCCAGAAAGTTTTACTTTTAATCCCACACATTTCTATCTTCAATTATTAATAATTTGCTCATGACCAAGTCTGGATGATGCCAGAAGCTTGATCTTACATTTTGGCAAGCTATTTTTAAAGAGGTCTTGGAAATTTGATTAGGATATCCAAAGTTTCCCCAGAACTCAGATAACATATTGTGACATTTTTCATGTATATATATGAATTCCATCATATATTTAAAGAAGAATTAACTCCACAACTATTCCAAAAAATTGAAGAAGGGAACACTTCCAAACTCATTTTATGAGGCCAGCCTTACCCTGATACCAAAGTCAGACGCCACGAGAAAAGAAAACTACAGGCAATATCCTTGATGAACACAGATGCACAAGTTCTCAACACAGCACTAGCAAACTGAATTCAACAGCACAGTAAAAGGATCCTACACCATGATATAGTGCATTTTACCCCTGAGATGTGAGGATATTTCAACATATGAAAATCAATTAATATGACAAACCACATTAACAGAATGGAAGATGAAAGTCATATGATTATCTCAATAGATGCAGAAAAAGCATCTGGCAGAATTCAATACCATTTCATGATAAAAACTCTCAAGAAAGTAGGAATAGAGAGTAATTACCTCAATGTAACAAAGGTCATATATGAAAAACCTACAGCTGATATCATATTCCACAACAAAACACTGAAAGGTTTTCCATTAAGATCAGGAAAAAGGCATTCCAGAAAACATTTTCATTGCCTATCCAAAATGAAGCAGAGCAAGGAAAAGTCTTTTTAAAGAGCCACTCTTCAGAAATATCCCCCCTTTGTTTTGGCTATCACTACAAATCCATGGCAAGACCTCAAAAGCCCCACCAAGACTCTAGGATATTTTTTAATCCCCTAGAGTAATAAAGTCTTATGGCTCATGTGTTAAGACGGCTGGTTTGAAGAGTGGCATTTTACAGATGGCTGGATTTGATACCTGGCATCAGTGTCATCGTACAAATTTTATAAGAGAAATAACAGATTGAAAGTCTAAGCCATAAACACACAGCCAGTTTTCAAAATAAGATAAAAGCAAAACAAAAGAAAATTTGTTTAAATTCATTTCCCCGGCTACCGAAAAAGAAGTCCCAAAGCTGTGAAAAGTAAGTATAGAATGGAAATAATGCTGTGAAAAATAACCGTGTATTTTTCTTTGAAAGGTTAATGCCAAGGTCCCAAGGGGATAATTCCATTTTAGAACTGACATAAAACTTCACTCACCTATCGGCATTATTTTACTATTTTCTGAGAGAGAACCTTATTCAGAGCCCTTGATCTCTTGTGTTTATTAACATCCGATTCTGAGTCCTCTATTCTTCTCAAACGTCAACTCCAAGGTCGTGCTTTTCAACCCCCACTCCCCCCACACACACTTTGTAGTAGAATCTTCTTAGCATGTCCCCCTCAAGATTCTGGTATCTTTATTTCATGCTTGCCAGCATTTCTCATCTTCCTTATTCTTGAAGAAACATCACTCATAAACACTCCATCCACCTAACTCTTCCATAAACTTCCTTAGTCCCAAATCACTCCTGCTTTCAGCATTTGCCGAGGTCTCTGAGGGGTCCCTAGGAGTTAGACTGTTCTTCACGAACCTGTTACTGTTACAGAACAAACTGTAAAATAAAACACGTAAATACAGAAGGGCCCAAATCAACATCATCATTAATTGTGGCTTAGTTACTTCTGTTAGGAAGATGTCCGTGCTAAATTCTGAGTTTGCAGGCTGAATTCCAAGTTTGCAGGCTTATTGCTACTTCCAGTTTGCTGGACCAGGGTGAGCTTCCTCCAAAAGCTGTGGACTTCTCTGCAATGTACAGCTTGGGGTTGCAGATGAGAACATGAGCTTTCTGTGGACAAGATGGTTCCTGATGGAGGAAGGATGAAGCTAACCTGTACCTGCTCAGTGATTCTTACCAAAAGCATCCATCAGCTAACTCACTCCACCTTCCAGAGGATGGAGTTACTAAAGGGCACAGAGAGGCCAGTGTATGCTTTAAGGACACATACATACACACATTTCTTTTACGTTGATGTGCGAATGGCTAACCCCAAATTACATCCAGCACACTATCTGTTTCTACACTCATGCTGTGGTTGCTGTTAAGTGTTAGTGGAAAGAGGGGAGAAACTTCTAAACTAATTCAGAACTAGGGACCTATGGAAAGCTAATATTCAACCACTATTGCCCCTTGATCCATATTTCAAATTCATATCTATGTTTATAAAGATAATTTCTTTTCTTGAAAAGTCTCTTTTCACATTTCAATACAGATTAGGCGAGGGTCTTAAACTGAGTTTAGAAGTGTCCCCTCGCCCTTTCTATGTTTTGGAAGAATTTGTTAGGATTGGTGGTATTATTATTTTTCCATTCCTAAATGTTAGGTATAATACAATAGTATAACTCTCTGTGCCTGGTATCATTTTTGTGGAAATCTTTTTAAACTATGAAATCTATGTCTCCAATAGGCGGAGTTTCTCAGGTCATCTTTTTTTCCCTTGATTGACTGGGTAATTTTTCAGGATTATTTTTACCTTACCTATGTTATCTAACTCACTGGCATAAACATTTTTATTGTCTTCTTAGCATCTGCAGAATCATTAGTGGTATAGTAGCTTTCTTTCTTGCTATTGGTAATTCGTGTCTTCTCTCTTTTATTCTTGACCATTCGGATTAGAAGTTTATCATTTTTATTGATCTTTCCAGGAAACCGGATTTTGGCATATTGATTTCCTCTGGTGGTTTTCTGTTTTCATTTTCATTGATTTCTTATACTATCTTTTTCACTTACTTTCTTCTGCCAGGTTTTGATTTAATGTGTTATTCCTTCCCTAGTTTCTCCTGGAGGAAGCTTAGCTCATTAATGTGAGACCTTCTTTTCTCATTAAAAAAAGCAAAATTAAAGCTGTACATTTCCTCCTGTACTGCTTTAAATGCATCCCACAAATTTTCATACATTGTTGCTCATTTCTGTTAAATTCAAAATATATTCTAATTTGTCATGTGATTTCTTTTGACCCAGGTATTGTTGAGGAGTTTATTGTCTAATTTCAAATTCTGGAATATTTTACGAATTACTGGATATCTGATTTGATTCTGCTGTGATCAGAAAACATAATTTGAATGACTTAAACCCTTTACATTTATTGAAATTTATTGTGTGGTCCAAAATATGATCTACCTCAGTGAATTTTCCAGATGCACTTGATAATTAAGTGTCTCTGTTGGTTGGAATGTTTGATTTCCCACATTTCTCTTCACAAAACAAAATCTAGATGGCAAAGTGACATGTCAGAAACTTAGCAATAATGATAATGATAATAATCTGCAGAGAAAGAGAGTGTATTTGGGATATCAAATCAGGAATACAAGCTTTCAGGAACAAAAAGAAGAGCCAGATGTAAGATGGATATGATCTTTGCAAGCAGTGTTGTTTGTGGCAGCCATAGGGTAGCCCAGGGACATTGTAGGGCTGCTTGCCAAGAGCAGAAGTAGAGAGCAGTTATTCCCAAAGCTCTGTAGAGTGTCAAAGTAAAAACTGAAATTCTGTTCTCATATTTTATTAAATTACAAAATGAGAAATAGTAGCTTCTTTCTATATCTCTCCTCCCTCTCCACTGACTGTTCGATTTGGAACCTCTACGATAAATCCGTTACATGGAATACCAACTGTGAACCAAGAATGGTGGTATGAAAAATAAACAGAAAGAAAGTCTTTGGTTTCCCAGCTTGGGGAAGCATAGAAACTCGACAGTATTTTGACTTTTCAGCAAAGCAGATATGGATCTGAGCACACACTGGCCTGTGAAATTGGTTTGGTTGTTGTAATTGCTGTTGTTTAGTCTATAAGAGTCCTAGGAATTTATGTCAATGATGTGACAGTGCTAATGTATTTGAGTGGACAAATGTCGATGAGTGTTATGTCACCCTTGGTCCTTCAGTCAATGCCACGTGTTAAGGAAAGCCTGGCACCTACGGAAATAAGGATGGGAGCTTGTGCAAATCAGATTTTTTAAACACAGAGTAGGTCAGAGCAGCCTGACTAAATACCCAGATTCATGGACGAACAAGTGAGAGATGAGATTAGGAGGAGGAGTCACCAGACCAGCCAGAGGGCTGTGAACACCGCCCCGGAGGTAACTTGGATAGAAATAAGACTATACTAATTTAGTCTTGCATTAATTCCTATTGTTTTCTAACATTGTTACATTTCTCCTGATTAGAGTGTACAAAAACCATCCAAATTCAAGCATTACGAAATCCAATCATGTATTAAAAGAGTGAAAGTCTCCCAAATTGGTGCGGTACCTAATAAATTACTACTGACTAACATTTTGAATATTTCTTTGATTTTTTTCCTTCTGTATATACAAATGTATATAATATTTTTATAAAAAGTAAATTATGCCTTATATAAAACTGACGTTTTATTTTAGCTATTCTAAAATTTTTGTCTCAAGTATGGCAAAATGTCACTTTCTTTTGGCTATTCTGCTTGCACAAAAATAATGTTAAGAAATGTTAAGAAAAAAAATTAATGTTAAGAAATGTTAAGAAATAAAACTCTCCATCATTCCTTTTAAGCATAGTATAGTAGTTTCTTATAAAAATATGCAATAATTTATTATATTTGATGAGTTATTCATAACATGTTGCTAATATAAAGAGTGCTACCTTCTTGTATATGTTTTTTTAGACTTGAGGAAATATTTCTAGAGTATAAATTGCTAAAAGCAAAAATGCCAGGTTATAAAGCACATAATATTTACAATTTTACTAGACATTACCAAAATGCTTTCTAAAATGTAGTATCAATTTATACTTCCATTAAGATTGTAGAAGAGAGACCATCTCACTGCAACTTCCCAGTAAGGATATTACCTTTTCATATTTAAAAAGTGAATACTCCAGAGGTGATATTTTATTGTTGTTTAAGTTATCGATTCTGTAAATTTTAGTAAGGTTGAAGATACCTCAATATGTTAATTAGGCCACATTCTTTTTCACTGAATTGCCCACTTTAACAATTTAGTACAATATTCCTGCTAAAGTTCTACACGCAATTTGTTAAGATGACTCCATAGGCAGCAGAATGAACCTTCTATGTGTTTCCAAAATACATACATACAACATTTGACCTGCAAAAATTATACTCAATAATGATTGGTCGATTTGATATAAATGGAATATAAATATTTTTCTAATGTTCCTTCTCATTTCCCTTGCATTAACTATATTCTTTAAAAGCATAAACTACGGGACTTTCCCCACTGCTTATTCCCAGAAGAGACTGTTTTGTGCTGTCAAAGCTCTTACAGATCTATAATCCTCCCAATGCAGACCACTAGCGTTCTTAGCCACACGTGCACTTATACACGTTAGTCACTGGTTTCACCTACACGCTTGTCTGAAGTTTGCGCCCATGGACATCTTCTTAGTAATCTTCCAATTACTGCAAAGATGAGTCAGAATTAAGTATTACCTAGCACAGCTTTCACTCCCATGCCAAGAAAAATATGTCCTAAAGTATAACATCTAGAGCAGTTCAGTGCCTGGTCATATGTCCTCCTGGGCCATATGTGTGTTATAGATACAGTTACAAGTCTATTCCTTACGTTTCTTTGCCTGCCTAACATATTTTTATTATTCTCAAAATGTTGTGTGACACAGAAATATATATATTTTTAATAAACTGATTCTCTTACATTATGTACAAAAGTATAGCTACTGAACTACTTGTCAACAGAGCCTTCATGTGCCACCACACATGCTGGCACTGTACACAGTTCTCTGTTCTGAGGGCTCAGGGTCTTGCAACTCAAAGATTGAGCTACACTCTGGGGACACTGCAGGATGCAAACATGACTGGCAGTGGAACCCAGCCTGGCCGGGTATTGATTTCATTTATATCATATAAGACTCCTGAAAGCATATTTTCAGGATTTCTTTTTAATTCCCACAACATATTATTTATAGAGTTTTAAAAACTTCATATTGGCTTTCTAAACCCTGAAAGCAATGTTAAATCTTTCTAGAAATCAATATGTTTATTGCTTACAAATATTTTCAGAAGCTGTATATCCTCTATTTCTAGGGCTTCAGTTTTCTGTAGAAATTATGGTGGGGGGCATGGACCACTATATGTGTACCAGTTGGTCTCTTCCTGTTGTCTGAATTCTGTAGTGAACACCACACATTCTGAGGAGATCAGCAACAGCAAAGCTCATACACTTAGAGAACAGTAGAGCTGAACTGAGTCTTGCAAGAATTTGTATTGTTAAAACGTAATATACAAAACTGAAGAAAAGTTAACTCCAAAAAGTAAGATAGCAGTTTTCAAATATTTGAAGGATAGATATATCGAGTAGGGATTTCATGTATTCCTAACCATTCAGTCAGAACCAGAACAAGTGTGAGTTACTGAGGGATGATCTATTAGGAAGAATTTGACAGCAGGGATCTCAAAGGTGGACCCGCTTGCTTTAAGAGGTTCTGTATCTCCTGTCTCTGCAGATTTCAAGCTCTGAATGGCCAGTAGGAAGCTTTGTGGTTGGGGACGTGTGAGTGTCAGATAAGGTGGATTCAAGAATGGCTTTATATACAAGTTAGGCTTTGTAAGGGAAGGGCTGGCAGTGAAAATTGGTGGAGGAACAGATGTGTGATGTGATTAGTTTACACGTCAACTTGACTGGTCAGGGGTGCCCTTATCAAAGATGACTTCTAGGTATGTCCAAGAGTGTTTCTGGATGAGCTTTGTTCCATTTTGGTGGAAGGCTGAGGTGCTGCAGCACAGTTACCAGCCCCCCTGTCCAACCATGCCCTAACCACCACCACGTCTTCTTCCCGAGAGGACACATCTTTGGTTCTCCGTCAAATCAAAACAGACTGAATGGGCTATCTTCAGTCTCTGTTTTCCTAACTCCATATTCTCTCCTCAACTCGCCCAATTCTGGCTTTACTTCTCACCATCCCAGCTACACTAAACCACTCAAGCTCCCAGGTAGCACCCCTGCTAGTCCTCAAATACAATGATTACTGCTTTGCTCTCGCAGACATGACATGTCAGGACCGATGTCTGAGCAGCATTCCACAGGGGTAAACACTCTGCTTTTTGAATCTTTTTTTTGGTTGGCTTTCCTTTTTCCTTCTCCATCTCCTTTAAGAGCCCCTGCCTGGTGGCTCAATAATTAAATGTTATAGAGCTCCTAGGGACCTCTTTGCGGTCCTTTTCCCTTCTACCTTACAAATGCCTGCAGTGGAACTGCACAATTTAATAATGTTAAATACCACGTATATGGTAACAACTCCCTTAAGTTCAGACGCGACATCTCCTATTTGTCTAATGGGAATCTCAACATCAGGATCTCAAAACAAACTCTTAATTCCAACCCATCCTCAATCCTATACCATTTCCTTTCTTCTCCAGATCTATAAATGTCACCATTAGCAATTCAATTGCCGAAGCCCCGAATTCTAGAGTTAGCTCTGATTTCTGTTTCCTCATTTTCAATCCACTGATTCCCGTCCATTCGACGTACAAAATGCATCCAGATGCATCTACCTTCTTGAACCCCACACTGCTCCAAATCCTTATAATCCTTGAATGGAACAGTCACCTAAATCCTCTTTTTACATCCTCTTTAAAATGCTTTCTCCACACAAGGAGCCAGAGTGATCTAAAAAGCATTTAAAGGTGAGAGTGTCACTACTCTGTTTAAAATACTCCAAAGGCTTAAGATAAAAATCAACTTTCCTGGCCTGGATTAAAAGTGAAAACAATAAAAATAAGTAAATAAAACGTGACCTTATCTTGAAATCCTCTCCTCTTTTACTCCCTACACTCCCAGGCACGTAGGCCAGTTTGTACTCTGAACACAAGTCTGTTTCCACATCACACATTTACGTGTGCTCCTCCCTCTGCCTGGAACGCTTGTCTCCCTGGGGTCTAGCTCATTCTTCCCATCACCCGGGCACTTCTGGACAATGTCCTCTGACTATTCTGCCTGCAGAAACTCTCAGTCATTCTTTATTATGTCACCTCCCCCATCTATTTTAATCCTGCTGTAAAAAAAATTCCCCGGTTAGGCTGTAATTGAAAAACTCTCTTCAGATGGGTCTCCTCCAAACTACACACTGCAGTTAACTCAAGAGGGTAAGAGCTTTGTATTCATAGTAATAATTGAATCTACCTGAGAAAGAAAGGATTAATACATTTTCTCTCCTCTACATGCCTCAGGGATATCTCTATCAAAGATCAAATATTCCATTGACTTTTCAGGTGAAAGAATTCATTCATTCAAATGTTTTAAAAATAAACTTTGATTGAATTAACTGTGTACCATGGTTTTCTTTGAAGAAATTAAAAGGCTTAGGTACGTCAAGGAATTTCACTTAAAGCAAAACATGGGTTAGATCCCACCAACATTGGCTTTGGGACCTGACATGGCAGGATGTGAGCAAACTTGTGTATCTCGTCTCTCGATCACTTCAAACGTGCCAGCACCGTGATTTTATAAGCAGGACTGCAGGCAACTTTTTCAACAAGACTGTAAAGCAGGTGGTAATATCTCAGTTTATCAGATGAATTAAAAAAAACCAGACTCCATGACTTTCTCAAGATTGTATAGCTAGGAAGTGGCAAGGCTCGGGTTCACCTGAGACGAAAATGCATGATCCCAAACATCCATTCCTCTGCTCACCAAGTGTTTGTCAGGTACGAACCTAATACTAGACTCTCCTTGGCACCACTAACACGGAGATGGACACATCACAACAGTTTACACACATGCGCGCACACACGCACGCGCACACATGCATCTGAAGCAAGAAAACCTGTATTTTAAATATTTGCCACAACAATAAATATGAGTTTATAAAAGAAAAAAGGCTTTTCGTTTGTATCATCGACAAAATTCCACTCAATAATATTCTCTGCACTTAAGCAAAGTGATTTTAAAAAGGTGAAAAGACAGACAAAGGCAAACAAAAACCAATGTAAGGAATATGATTTTGATACAAGCCAAGGCAGATCCAGACCAAAGAGAGACATTTAAAAATCTAAAGTATGCAAAGCACATACAAAAGGTTAATGCTACCTGTGCCACAAATGAAAGACACAACTTCCTTGAAGCAAAAACTAGAGAAAACACAAAGTTTTGAGGGTGGTCAAAATAACAGAAGGAGACACAATATCTTCCAGTCCCAGACGAATCAAGTGATTTAAGAAAGTCGCACATAAAATAGCTAAACAACATAATCAAAGAGGTTGAATGATTGTTAGGTCACTTTCTTATGCTGAAGGGGCTAGAGAAATAAGCAAGGAAAAAGTAAAATTTTATCCTGATTTTCAATAGGAATAGTATTTCAAAAACAAATAGCTGCGTTTCGTGATAGAAAACTCTTCCTTAGAAAATAGGGCCAACTAAGAAGTGTGGGGAAAATTGATGAAATTTGAAAATCACCATTTTGTATCACTTTATAAAATAATTGATTCAGAGAAGCAATTGTCTGTGAGTAATAAACCTAATTCATGTAAAGATAATAGAGAAATGAAGAGTCAAACAATGCTGGATTATCTCCATAGTACTGCGAACTTCAAATCACATTAACATAGGGAAATACGTATTTTGAAATCAGCAGAGCTGATATCGATATCACAACATACACTGAACAGAAAAGAGAAGCAGAGAATGAGTGCATGCTCTCAGCTCATGAGTGATGGAACATAAATAAAAATCCTTAGAAACAGAGCACATGAAGAAAGTGAGAAACACAATACAGAGCTCTGAAAAGTGACAAACAAGATCATCACATAATGGGGAAACTAAAGGTCCCATTAGGTCAAAAGAAGAAAAGATGAAAAAAGTAAATTTTGAGTCTCATAATTTTAAGGCATTATGGAGCATGCACTATTTTCTTATTAAAATAGATGGTAAACATTGTGTTTATTATGTAATGACACTATACTTGGGCTAAAATAATACAATATACACCAACATTACCAGATTATACATTCAACCCACTCTTTCCACCTCACAGAAAAGCAGCATTCAGAAAAATTAGTAATTTTCTGAGTGATTCTTTTGCCAGTCAAGCAGGGAAAGCAGTGTTTCCATGTTGAATTATCAATAATTATGTTTGATTGCAGCAGTTGAAGAAATGTGTTTAAAGTGGTCTTTTTAAAGACTATTAGTCTTTTAGTGAGAACAGTTGTTTGATGAGTTAATGATACTGGAAGTATTATCATTAGTCAATAAAAACCAAGACAAATAATTTCAAGTGAACTTTCTTGGCCCTTTATAAGTCAATGGATATTACCAACACTACCTTGCTGTTTATTCCAGGAGTCAATGCCAAGGTTGAAATGACTGAAAAAGTAGCATCAATGAAGAGTCTAATTTATAACTACAATTAACAATATTTTCAAAGAAGTTGAGGAAACACTGATTCAGTACAATGGGAAGTTGAATCTGTGTATTACAAAAGATGGTGGTGAAAATATATGCGGAACATAAAAAGTCTTAGAAAAATGTATAAAATGTCTTTGAAAACGTAAGGTGTTGAACACCTTTGATTACTCATTGTATGATTCATCACCAGGTATTCTGCAAAAAAAATAGAATATATTATGTGTTACTGAATCAGTGGTGTCACGGATACCTGTGAATTTTTGTCAGAAGTTGAATGCTGACTTGTCCTACACACAGCAAGAAATGGGATGATTAGGTGAAAACCGGCCTGGTTAAGGAACTAGTCAAGGACTAAACATATTTAAATTAAAAATATAACTAAAGAAAAGTGCAATGAGGATAGAAAAAAAGTATAATAATCTTAAATGTTCTTACAATTTAGAAATAACACAACTGTAAATGAAAAGAATCGTCAACAGAAAGACAGAGAGGAAATAGAGTGTCTTGGGGGGGGATTATAATAGGTGGGAGTCAAAAAATTAAAGTTAATAAATAAATTAGTAAAAAACTAAGAAAGGAAAAATGAGAATAAGGACATTATAAACATAAAGGTCCATATAAATATTCCTGAAATTTTGGGTTATATATTGCTGCATAAGAATCCACCCCCAATCACTGGTTTAAAACTCAGCCACATTGCCAGGGGAAGGAACACAAGCTCTACTGGTGGGAGGAGTGGTCTTTGTACAAGAAGAGGGGCAGAACTGTGTGAAGGCTGTGTTTGGAGACCTCCTAACACTCAAGACAGCAAAATAAATTCATACAAGGGAGCAAAGAAATAGACCACATAGAGATACAAGCAAACAAACAAAACCCCATATAACACAATAGGCACAGTAAGTAAACACAAGACATAGTTAGCCTGTATCTAATGATGTAGAAACAATCAATTAGACAAACCACCTGTGACACAGTGCAAAAGGTAACTGGCATGCTTATTGCTTCCTAAGCATTATTACCTATAAATGAAGGCCCTGGAGCAGGGGTGAGGGGTGCTGGGGGCATGGGGAGGAGGCAAGTGATTTGACTCCTAAATCCAATATATTTTGAAAACCTACTGAGAACGACCCTGGATGCCTCACCGACAAGTACAGACTTCATTCTGGGGGCAGGGAGTGCAGATTTCAAGGGAAAAAAACAAACAAACGAATCTCAGCTATGAGATTCTCTGACATGACTCACACTCTATGCTTATAGGTACCTAGTAGTTTTCTTGTGAAGGCCTTAAGGCAGTCTTACAATGAACTCATTTTCTACAGTTGGGCAATGGCCAATCTTCATGTAATATCTTTCATCCACTTGCATAATATCCTAGTCAACGAAATTCCCCGAAGGGTATTCCCAAATTAAGTAAGAATCCTCCCTTTTGTTACTCTTAAGGAGGAGGATGAAGGCTGATGAAGTTGCTGGACGTACCTGGCAATTTTCAAGTACACTGAACAAGATAAAACTGACACAGAATTCAAAGGAAAGTGTTTTGTTAGAAATAGGCGCAGAATACTTAGAATAAATAAGCAACACTTTCAACATTAATCCTAAGAGATGCTTCCCAAATATATCCCATATCAGAGGAGAGATGCTGCAGAAAACAACTGACCATCCATCTGTATCCTCAGGAAAGCGTGAGAAAAGGGATTGTAACAAATTGTTTAATCAGACTCAGGATCTTTCAACACATGTTAGTTTGCCACATAATTTTAAATTATTGAGAAATTAAACGATTCTGGTGATAGCCCATTTCAACAACTGGCAAGTCCTGATTTGATTTCCAAGGAAAATAGTCTACTTATATGAGAAACAAATATTTCCTTGTAACTGTGTCTTCCAAGGTAAAATACCATTTGCCACTTTAGTAAGCTGAAACATATGTGACTCTAATTTTAGAATATTAAATTAATAATTTATTTATTAGTATAGCATAATGATATTAGAAAGCAGTTTGCTTAAATGTAGTACTCACCACGTGGCAGGCGAAGTAATGGCCCCCCAAAGACACGGACATCCAAATCCCTGGAACCTGTGAATACATTATGTTACGTGGTAAAAGTGAAGATGTGATTCAGTTAAGCATATTGAGATGGCAGAGCCCTGGATTAGCCAGGCAGACCCAGCAGAATGGCAACTGTCCTTCAGGGCAAAGGGAGATCCGACTACAGAAGAGGACTGTCAGAGAGACGCAGTGTGGGGCAGACAGGGCAAGGGGCACGAGGTAAGGAATGCAGGGCGGCTCCAGAAGCCGGAAAAGGCAAGGAAGCGCACGCTCTCTGAAGCTTCCCGAGGGAACAAAGTCCTGCCAGCACCCTGACTCCAGACTTCTGATCCCTAAAACTGTAGGATAATAAATTTACGTTGTTTTAAGCCACTGAATTTGTGGTAGTTTGTTACAGAAGCAATGAGAAATTAATATGCAATATGCGAAGGAAGACAGTGCGACCCCTTAGAAACATAAAGCACAAAATTGCAAAGGCTTCCAAATATCTAGTAATCATTTATTTATGAGCTTGCTAATATGCCCTGGACGGAACTGTGTGGCCCGAAAACTCTTATATACTGCAGTCCTAACACCCAAGGCAACAGTGTCCAAGGCAACAGTGTCTGAAAACAGGGCTCTTAGGAGGTGATTATGATTAAACGAACTCATAAGGGTGGGGCCCTAAGACGGTAAGAGGGGGAGGAGAGACACCTCTCTCTCCATTCCTCTGCGCTTGGAAAAGGCCGCGTGAGCAGTGGGCAGGCAGCCACCCACCTACAAGCCAGGAAGGGGCCCCTCACCACGAGCCACACTGTCCAACGCCTCCATCGTAGCTTTCCAGCTCCCAGAACTACGAGGAAACACGCCTCTGGCGTGGGAGCCACCCACCCAGTCTGTGGTTTTTGCGCGGGCCCCTGTGCAGACCGGTGCGTGAGCAGGAGTGCAGTCGCACTGCATGGAAGCAGTGAGTGTCTGCGCACCTTCCTGGGAGGCAGGATGGCACGGGGTCCTGGGCTGCCTGACTCTGAGTCCAGGAGTCCCTGTTCACTGTGAGCGACTACGAGCAAAAATCGTAATTTCTCTGGGCTTCGGTTTCCTGATCTGTAAAGTCGGGTAAATGGGAACCACGGGGTTCACGTTCAGGATAGGGACCGAGGAGGATGCTGAACTCGCTCCCCCGCACCCCGCAAATACGGGCTCTACAGCCACACTTGGAACCACTTCCTCTGAAAACCCCGGAAACCCGGCTGAGCGCTGCCTACTCTGGGACGCGGGCTCGCCGTAACCCTGGGCTGCTCCCTGAAGAGCAGGGTTTGAACCCCACACGCGGCACCCCGGCTTCTAAGACCTCCTCCCGCGTCCAGCCCCAGAACCCCTGGCTCTGAGAACCGCCAGGGCCGGGCCCACAAGACCCCCGGGAGCCGCTCTCAGAGGCCTGGGGACTCACCTGCCGGCTGCTGCGCGGCGACGGGGCCCCGGAGCCGCCGGAGGGGCAGGGCGGTGGCCTGAGGCGCACAGGGCGGCCTCGTGTTCTCGGGGTCAGAGCCGGGCCACTTGCGCCGCCCGCGCCGCCCAGCGCGCCAGGGACTCCGCCTGGGCTTGACAGGCATCTGCACCCCGGCTTCTCGTCCGAGGCCCTGGCTTTACGTCTGAGGCCCCGGTTTTACGTCAGTGACCCCTGTTTTACGTCTGTGGCCCCGGCTTTACGGCTGAGGCCCGGACTTTACATCTGAGGGCCCAGCTTTACGTCAGTGACCCTGGTTTTCTGTCAGTGATCCCGGATTTATGTCGCTGATCCCGGTTTTACGTCAGTGGCTGTGGCCCCAGTTTTAACTGCCGCCGGGGAACACGGCCGGGCCCTGGTGGCTGAAAGGGCTGAGGCTTGAGGTCCCACAGGACTGCCTACATTTGCCTCCGTGAAGAGCTGCCGCCTGAGGGTCAGCCGGAGTCTGGTGCTCACGAGACTGTGCCCCTGGGGCCACCGACGGGGCTGGGCAAACCCTCAGGGTCAGCACCGACTCAGACAGGTGTCTGCAGCTGCGCGTTCACTGCAGCGCTCTTCGCAGTAGCCGCGGCGGGGGCCCCTGCGTGTCCGTGAGCGGAGAGCAGATACAGAGGAGGGGCGCTCACGCGTCACAATGGGTGCGTCACAGTGGGTGCCCCTCGGCCGTGAAAAAGGAGGGCGTGCCGCCATCTGTGACGGCGGATGGACCTGGAGGGCCGTAGGGTGAGTGAAAGTAGCCAGACGAGGACAAACAGCACACGGCCTCTCTTCTCCGTGGGATCCAGGCCACAGACAGAAAACCAGCTCCAAGATGCAGAGAACAGAGTGGTGGTCGCCAGAGGCGGGGGCGGGGCGTGGAGGAGATGGGGGAAAAGTGGTCAGAAGGTGCAAACTTCTAGTTGTGACAGAAATAAGCCCTGGGATGTGATGTCCCGCACGGTGACCACGGGTAGCAGTACTGTGCTGCGTAGTATTTGAAGTCTGCGGAGAGGTTCTCACCATTAAATCAAACCATCGTGCTGCACACACCGTAGACTTAAGGCAGTGGCGGACGTCAGTTACTTCTCAGTAACACCGAATGAAAAACGATCTCACCGCAGGAAGAAAAGTGCACCTGTGTGTCGTGACAGACATTAACTAGGCTTATTCTGGTGGTGATTTCACAGTGTATACAGACTTCGAGTCATTACCGTGTACCCCTGACGCTAATGTAAGGTGTGTGCAAGTTACACCTCCAGAACGATGCCCGCTGTGCACGGAATTTGTGATGGTCAGACCAAACCATAACGTAGGTAAGTGTTTAGAGCAATGTCTAACCTGTCCTACAAAGGTTCCTAGTATTGTAACGTTTGATTTTACTGAAGCAGTTACTTAAATGAACGTATTTTTAAGTAAAACAGCGAGGTTGGACTAGAAAAGGACTAAGATACAGGAAACTTAAATTCAGATTTCTCTTTGGTGATCTCGAGTTAAGTCACAGCCTCTCTAAATTTTTTGACATTATTCTCACTCGCATGAGGACGTTGAGATGGAAATCTGACAAATTCGTTGTGAGGACAAAGTTGAGACGATACATGTGAATGAGCTTAGAACTAAGAGAGACTGCAGGAGTGTCATTTGTCGGTGTCGTTCACTGGCTGTGATCATTATTATTATTACATGTCAGGAAACGGAAAGCACCAACCTATGAGGTTTTTCACACTTATGTTATCATTTAGGAAACTTAATGGCCTTTGTAAAAGTTCCCCTCTGGGAGTTTTAGACTCGGTTTTCTACTTTGTGCTAAGTTTTCCTGGGTTTCTGTCACTGGCAATTGTCTCCGTGAAGCAGAAAAGGAAAAGAAGGAATCACATGTCTCTCTGGCAGTAAAGCACTGAGCCATGGAGACAAGAAACGAAAAGCAAGCAGGTGGTCTCATGCGGGGATCCTTGGGTGGCCAGGCTGCGTGAGCTTGGAGTAATTCAGAGAGTAGAGTCCACACCCCACACCCCTGACAGGGGCACAGCCACGCCTCCAGGTTTTACCTCTGGTGTGAAAACTGAAAAACTAATGACTAATACCTATAGAACTTTGTACATCACAAATTGTAACGTACTCATATTCTCTTCTTAAATATAACCTAGTCCACACTTTCTACCTCATTACGCTTGCTTTTATTTTATCATGGATGAAAAGCTTCTTCACAAAATTGATATGTATTGTCCCCAAAAGGGGACGGCATGGCTGAGGTTTAAAGGCGTTGGGATCATGTGGATAGTGTGTGATAAAGCTGGACTATGCCCTTAATGCATTGACTCACTTCATTTATATTTTATGACAATCTGCTACTTTTTATCAATATTTTTAATGTGGTTAAACTTAAATCTACACCAAAAAAACTGAGATGGCTCAGAATAAACCAGGGTTTGGATATTTTGCACATAAAAGGAAGGACACATTTTATGTCTCTATAGATATTTCTCTGTTAGTGGCGATTTATCTTGTTCTTACCCTTAACACTACTTACTATGTAAAAAAACAAAGAAAAAGAAAAATAAGAGTGAAGTCCTCAATCACTTCAGAGCTTAAACTAACGTCAGGTTGTCTTGCCAGGGCTGGGACAGGGTGGCAAGTGAGGCTGTTACATCGGATACAAAATTTAGGGGTGCACCAAAAAATTCAGTCATCGAGGTGAATAATATTTAATGCAATATTTTAAAAATTCAAAAGTGATGCAAAATACATGATGAAAAAGATATTAAGATTTTAAATAAAGACAGGATCAGTTTTCCACTAGATAAATGGACTTAGACACATAAATCCACACCCACCAATTCACACAATTTTGCCCTTAATTTCCAGGAATGCAAGCAAGTATTTAGTACAATGAATTCAGCAGACTCTTTGGGGACATAAAAGAGTTTTTATGTTTAATAACTCTGAGAGTGGGGCACTTGTGACTTCAATTTATTGGCTTTGAACATTTTTGTAACATAAAATGGAGGACAACTTACAGGGTTTGAATTAGAAATTGTGTTGATGATTAAATTTCTCAAGAAAAAGTACAGTAGTTAGGTTTTAGTAGCTCCTGGGACATCTCATTGCTGGTAAACAGCAAGTATCTTGTTTTCCCAGAAGGGTAACAGGTTCTAGAAGAAGAGATCACACACTGTCTTTTAAAGATTGACATCTCTACAGACTTAGGGATTGTAAAGAATAGCAATATCATCAACATCTTCCCCAGATATACATGAGGAGTGTGTGTGTGTGTGTGTGTGTGTGTGTGTGTGTGAGAGAGAGAGAGAGAGAGAGAGAGAGAGAGAGAAAGAGAGAGAGACAGAGAGAGACACAGAGAGAGAGACAGAGAGAGACAGAGAGAGAGACAGAGAGAGAAAGAGACAAGAAGGAGGAAGAGGAAAAAATAGATAAGTAGGTAGGTAGCTAGAAAGGCAGATAGATAAAGAGATGGAAATTTTAGGACATGTTATAGAGCACTGAATAGGACTAGAATGTCTCCTTTGCCTAAATCAGGAGCAAGTTTCCTACGTTCCAGATAACATTCAGTATAGGAAGAAAATTTTTAAAAAATATATAAAATTAATAGGGTGTAGTACTTGTCAGAAGTAGAGGAGGGCAATTCCAGTTGTCAGAAGAAACAGGTGCACTTTAATAGAAATCTTGGAGGACTGTCTCTCCGAAATATCCAGTATACAACCTTACATCTACCCATAAGCTCTAACTCTGAGTCTCCGAGTTGAGAGGCATGGAAAAGACCTCAGACACTTAATTTAGGAAATGACTCTTATGATGCCAGTGCAGGGTGGTAAACTACCTCATAAAATTGGAATTTTAAAACCATTGTCGTTTAAGAGGAGGGCTGGCTGAGAGAAAGGAGGTGTCCAATTCTGACTAAATAATATTCCTACAGAGAGAGACCAAGTAATTCGTAAGTGCTGCACCATGGTTAATCCCACTAGTATTTAAGTGATTTGATTAGAAATGATTAAATTCTTAACTGGACTTTCAGAATAATAATTAAGTAAAACGGCTTTGCATTATTAGAATGGACCAGATTAAGAAGTTAATGAGCACAAAGTCTCTGAATAGTGTGGAATTCTGAGGTGAAGGCCAGGCTTTCCCAAGGAAGATGGAGGAGCCGGGTGGTCCCGCATCTGGGGGCATCCCCCGGGCACAGTGAGCACGCCCCTCCCCAGAGAGCCTTGAAGACAGGAGTTGAAGTGCAAGTCAGTATGGAACACTCGGAATAAGACTGTACTTCAGAGCACTACTATAAATAACCTCATTTACCTTTCTGTTTGTATTGTAAAACTAGAATTTTAACAGAGAGGGTCGTCCCTCTGTTTTATTCAAGTAAAACCGCTTCACACTATTAGGGTCACTTTACAATTATTCTATCTGAAATTGCACAGGCTTCCCTCACTTAACGAGGCTGGTTTCTTCCTCTGCTTCCCATAGATCACATCAATTTTAGTTGACACTTTAGAGGTTGCCTTTGCCCCCAAGGAACTGTGGTCACTCTGAGGACAGGAGACATTTTCCTTTTGTTATTCCTAATGCCTAGTAACCTTTATACATATTTTAAAATAAATGAACAAATGGATGAATTAACTCCATCATTTTGAAAGTATTTCTCCTTTGCTCGTAGCATTTTACACAAAGAAAATAAGAAGCCATGTTTTGAAGATTTTGAAGAGCTATGTTTTTCTAAATCTATATTAAAGGCACAGATGGGGGCACAATTTGTGAATGTAATTAACAAGGATAAGCTCCTGGAAACCCTTGAATTCAGATGGTGGAGTTCCTGGGATGAGTTTGTGTGGTGAAAAGGGAATAATAGTTCCATTAGTGTCAAATACGTAATACATTTGCTCCACACTTTTATTTGTCAATAAATTACTATAGAATTTTTTTGTAGCATAGAGAATAGATGATATAGCCAGTGGAAATTTAACAAATAGCATATGCTATAAAAATTTAACGTAGTTTTCACTGCAGTAGAAAAAAATGAAATTAGCAATAAGAAGTATGATTTTGACTCTTTCAAAGAATATCTGAGTGTACGTAGATATAGTCAGTGTTTATATATGTGTAGTAGCTTATGCTTCTGTATTTCACCTATTCCACAAAGGATTTGAGGTTCATTTGGGAAATATACTTAAAACCCAAAACTCCTCCCAGCCCAGAAAACCTCTCCACAAAGGAAGAGGAGAAAGAAAGCAGTTTTGTTATCAAATAAGCGTTAAATCAGAATGTGGTGCACACCGCAGGGATTTGGCCAAGAGAGGCAAAGACAGAAGAAAATCTCACCCTTTTACGTGGTCAGGCAGCTAGAACCCCTTCTATGAATGTTCTCAAGATGAGCACTGACTAGGTCTCAGCAAGACCTGGCAGCAGCGTGTACTATACATATACACAGCCGTCCTGAGTTCACCTGTGAATTGTGGGAACCGTCTGTGGTAGCTAATCAGCTTCGTTCAGAGGAAAGACGAACCGCTCCTGTGTTTGTGACGAGAGGTAGGTTTGCAGGTTGGGGCCAGGAGCCTACAGAAGCTCAGCCCCTCACCTCCCACAGAGCCTGGGAGATGGGCTCCCTCTCCCTTCCTGGTTTTGTTTCAAAGAGATAGTCCCCAGGTCCTTGAGAAGGACACGTCTGGGTCACAAAGCTGAGAAAAGTCCTATCAGAAAGATTTATACACATTTCAAAAAGAGGAGAGAGGACTTAACGACAAGTTTCCTAAAATAATTGCTCTGAGCAACGGGCGGAGGTGGAAACCTCTCTCATTATTTAATGGAGGAGAATTAAGCCCCTTATTCAGAGTTTGTATTTGTCCTCACAGGTTGCATGGGCTGTACAATTTTACAAAAATGCAGTTTCAATCAGAAAGATAGTGGAAGTTTTATTTTATTGCTTGGTGAGCATTTCAGGTGATTCTAGGTATTCTTTGCATTTCAGGTGATTCTAGGTATTCTTTGCCTGTTTCCCTGTAAGAAAATACTGTCGCATATAATAGGCCAACTGGGTGAACTGTATTTCCAATGAGTGTTTTCTGCCTAAAAAAACATGCCCTTTTCAGAGGTGCATGCTGGTAAAGATCCCTAATAGAGAAAAATGGAGCCTCCTAAATGATCTACATCAGATGGTCTTGTGCCCAAATGGTCTTAGTTACCTGCCTTTAGAACAGATAGGGGGATTGGGAGGAACACAGGTGCCTGTCTTCTTGGGATACAGCAGAATGCTGGGGAAGCATCTGAAAGTAGAAGTCCTTTGGTTTTCTCATCCTATTTTTCCAGGATCTAAGCCTGTCTGAGGGAAGGAAATACAGACCAGGAGCACTGAAAGGACAGAATGAGGAGCATCATTAATTTAAATTACCTTCTGTCTCCTGAAATAAAAACAGCCAACCTAAGAGCTGTGTCTTACTCAGGGACCGCACTGGGGCTATCGCCAGGGAAAGA
>NW_006797999.1:629050-642801 GCF_000442215.2 Lipotes vexillifer | reverse complement strand
GGAAAGAGCCTTTCAGGAACTCTGAGGAAATGCTCCCAAGAGGAAAGGGAGGAGCCAGGATGCAAGTGGTTTTGGCCAGAGCGCTACTTTCAGTCCAGCACACATACATCTCAGTCAAAGGCCACTGCTAGTCCCCAGGGACAGGTATCCCAGGTAATGATTTTAGTGCTTTTCTGGGCGTGGGAAGGTGCAAGAATCTGGGGTCATTGCAATTTTTTCCTGAGGTATCTCTAACTATCTAAGGGGCCTGTTTTTCCAAAGCACAGTGTGCCTTATCTTGGTTTTCGTCCTGAATTCCTTTCAGGGTGTTCTGTCTCGTGGCAGTGACTGCAGTGGCTAATGACTTGATCTTGTAGAACTGAACGGTGGGCGACAGTCTTTGTTTTACCCCTCAAAACCCAGGTAAATTGATTTACACAGTCCACAGCTCGTATCCACACGTCCACCTACCCACTCCCTCTTCCAGGTCGGCTCTGGTTGTGGTCCTGAGCTTTAAGGATAGCATTCTTCCTTCCTCTGTTCCTCTGAAGAATTAAGCTGTTGCTGCTAGTCTGTAACTTAGAAATTACATATTAATAATCCTAACCACCTGTGTAGTGTTTCTGACCGCAGTACAATTAAAGGGCACACCTGGGGCTTTCCTGGTGGCGCAGTGGTTGAGAGTCCGTCCGCCTGCCGATGCAGGGGACGCGGGTTCGTGCCTCGGTCCGGGAAGATCCCTGCGCGTCTGGAGCCTGTGCTCCGCAATGGGAGAGGCCACAACGGTGAGAGGCCCGCGTACCGCAAAAAAAAAAAAAAAAAGGGCACACCTGGATAAATGCAGCCCTTCCTACTGAATGTGACTGGCCATTGTCAATACTGAATTACTTTGAAATGGGTTGGAAGGGCAAGCATTCTTGTTCCTGCTAAATTACCTTTACAAAAAAAGAGGGGGTAACAATCTGCATTGGAAACCATTGAATAAGTTCAAAGTATTCAAGTCCTAATGCCTTAATTAATTGTATCTCAGGCTACAAAGGAAGAGAAGGCAAAATCTGTTGTTCTTCAAAAGAAGAATTAGGCAAATTCAGTGACGTTTATTTATTGGGAAAAATTGTTTATGGATGTGATTTATTAGTAAACTAAAGTTTTTTTCTTTTTTTAATTGAAGAATCGTTGATTTACAGTGTTGTGTTAATTTCTGCTGTACAGGAAAGTGATTCAATTATACATATTTATATGTTCTTTTAAAATTCTTTTCCCTTATGGTTTATCTTTTCCATATGGTTTAGCACAAGTTTATCACTGTGCTATACAGTAGGACCTTGTTGTTTATCAGTAAACGAAACTTTTATGTTGGAGCCATTCTTAAGGTCCGAAAACAAACTTTACATAAAGAAGCTCTTTTTTACATACTTTTTTATTTTATAGCCAGTGGGTGTCAAGGCTTCTGCTTGTATAGTCTATGCATTTAAATAATTTTCAAGATTTTGGATGGGTTTGTTTTCAAATCAAGCTTTTGAGTAAAGTGTTAACAGGGGAAAGATTATGGCTTGTTATACCTCATCTATTTCACAATCTTGATGCATTATGTGAGGTACTGGGTGACAGTCACAACTGAATGACACCCACAGACCATTCAAATACTCAGCCAATTTTAGCTAAAATTGGGGATTTCATTAGTTCTGTTTTCAGGACATCTTTCAGTAAGAGAAAAGCATTTGCATTTCACTCCTCATACTGTACCTACTAATAATGAGTTAATATCTCCTGAAATAACTTGAAGATGAGGAGCTAGAAGCAGAAAAGAAGAGCCTGATCGTTTCAATTTTAAGTAACTTGACTATACAGATTGTTTTCCGTCTACAAACTTCATACAATTGAGAAGGCATATGACTGTCTAATCCATGATAGCTACAAACATACCTGCATGTCCTGGATTTGTACCAGGTAACTAAAGTAGATTTTTCCTTCTGTGTCCCTAGCACTGCAGAATTACTGACACTGTCCCTCTGACATGGAGGCTTTTCTCCTGTGGTCCTGAGGACAGCGTTGCTAGGCAGCAGACACCTTCTCTCTTCCATCCTTTCCAGAAATGGAGTCACTCTAGCATGCCTCAGCCCACGTCTGGGCACCAGGCAGGTGTCTGGAAGTGAATCATTCTCTCAAGAACGTTTGCCTCTAGGATTTGGGGGAAAGTCAGTTTAAATCAGAGCATATAAAATAAGCCTTAATAACCTTGAAAGTATAAATATAGTTTTGTGAAGCACAGAGCTTGACAGAATTGGATAGTCAAACTGGAGAGAGTTAAATATAGGCCAGGAGACTATAACTGATGCTAGCAGAACAAATCATTTCAACTAGAAATTTGAGATGATAGGTTTTGAAATACGGTCCTTGTGGAAAAACCTAAGAAAGAGTTCAGGTAGCTCTAAGGCAGAAGAGCAGTGTTTAAGAGAGCAGAAATATGCTTTTAATTAATGTGGGGACTAAAAATACAAAACGCTTCTGTGGGCCTTTTCTTTTTCAATTATGCATCTCTATTTAAGCTGTCTTTTTAACTTGTGGTAATTGAGTATGATAATTTTATGCCACAAATTTTAAAAAATCCTGGCACATCAATGAAGAAGATGTGTTGGCTGAAATGTTTCATATTAAATAAAAGCAAGGATAGAAAATTGGGAAAGTTAAAAACATTTAGCAATTTGGTTATTGTTCAAATGTGTATCTTAGGAAAGAACTGATATTTCCTGCTTCTGTCTATTTAACACCAAGATTAGAGACACATCAATTAAATTAAAATGGTTCATAATAAGACATTTATTTTTAACTTGCAGAAACGTCTGAGGCAAACAATGTATAAATTAACCTTTATATTCCTGTTTTCAGAATTAAGTCTCATTGCTATGTTTGGTTCAGTTGTATTCCTCCCAAAAAGCTGTGTTGGAATCTTAACCCCCAGCACCTCAGAATGTGATCTTATTGGACCTTTATAGGATCTTTACAGAGATTATCAAGATAAAAATGAGGTCTTTGGGTGGACCCTAATTTAATATGACTGATGTCCTTATAAAAAGGGAGAATTTGGACCCAGACACACACAGTAAGAAGATGATGTGAAGAGACGAAGAGAAGCCATGTGAAGCCGGAAGGGATGCTGCCACATGCCCGGAGTCTGGGGCTCTGGGAACAAGAAGAAGCCAGGATGGTCACCGAACTAGGACTTAAGTACAGTTTTGGCTTTCCCAGAAATAGAATCTTAAACCAATCAATCGGGAATTTTCCATCTTAGTTGAAGATCTTCCCTAGTATGAAGAAGCAAATTGAGGATTATATAGTTGGATGGGGCAGTCTCCATACCATTCAGGTTGCCACCCAATCCTTTTTTTTTTTTTTTTTTTTTTTTTGCGTTACGCGGGCCTCTCACTGCTGTGGCTTCTCCCGTTGCAGACCACAGGCTTTGGACACACAGGCCCAGCGGCCATGGCTCACGGGCCCAGCCGCTCCGGATCCTCCCGGACCGGGGCATGAACCCGTGTCCCCTGCATCGGCAGGCAGACTCTCAACCACTGCGCCACCAGGGAAGCCCACCACCCAATTCTTTGAGGAAATAAAAACAACTGTATTGTCTCACAAATGGAGTCTTTACAAGAACAGAAATTAATCTCTAGAAACAATTCAAAACCTGCCTATCCTTTCTACCAATCTTCCCCCTATTCATGTCAAAAGGCTTGCAGATATTGTAAAAATCTGGACTTCCAGAGCAAGAGTCCTTCTGGGTGGAACTTGGATTCTTTCTCTGTGCCATTTGAACAAACCCTATCAAATAAGGGTCCTACCTGGTCTTCAGCAACCAAGATAATTCTTATCAGAAGGAAATAAAAAAGAAAGCCTATTTTGGAAACTAGGCCTATGAAAAATCTTAAAATCTCTTCCACAGATATTGGTTAAAAGCTTTAGACATCTCAGCAGGTAACTTTAACTTATTCAATGGCCAGAAGCAAAATTTGCATCCAACTTGTTCTTTTCTAGACTAGTGAGTTTGCGTTATCATACCTGTCTCATGGCTGAATTTTTAAAATGAAAGCCATAAGATTTGTCAGATCACGCATACACATTTTTTGTTAGCAGGCAGGCACAGCAAGGCAATCCTAAACTACCCTTTCTGTGGCTCAGTGAGGTTCTAAGTCACTCTCCTGTGTAGTAGTCCCTAACATCGGGGATGAAGCCTACTGGAATCAGTTGCTACAATATCCCAGCCATAAGATTCAGTTAACTGACACGAAGAAACAGCCAGCTGCCCCACGGGGGGGGGGGGGGGGGGGGGGCTGGGAGTTCCCCTCAGGCCTCCCTGTGCCCAAGCTCGGCCTCTGGCTCTTACCTCAGGCTCTTACCTCACCACTTCTCAGGTGTCTGAGCCGTGTCTACTATAGCATCTGTGCTGTCGTCCTTTGATTTGTTCACCCATCAAACCGCCTTTTGGGTTTAATCCATCCAAATTGTGTTACAGTCAAGGTCTCTGAATCAGGTAATGACTTTCCTGTGGGATCCTGGTGGTTCCCTGGCATGGGTCTGCTTTTCCATTGCATTTGAAATGGAAGACAAGTAGGGTCAGGCTGCTGGGAAGTTAGCATTGCCAGGACGAACCTTCCCCAGAAGCACTTTGAATTTTTTTCAGTATTTAGTAGTGAAAGATGTTAATGTGTTAATGGTAAGACATCTCTGGCTTAACATAAATTGAAGATGTTCTTGAGTTTCATGAATGCTGAAAACTAGTAACCTCTGGGTCTTGGTCACTTGCTGTAAAAAAGAAGAATATAATGTGAATGCGTTTGGTGCGTTCTTTCCTGAGTGGGACATGTTAAAAAGCGGTACTAAGAGGTCATCCGGATTAGGGTCATAAAGTGGAGGACATGCAGACAGTAGGACCTGTGACAGTGTCAAAGCTGGTGACCTTCGTGACCACAGGAAGTTGAGACACGTACTTAGGATACTTCCTGCCACAGCTGGTGCTTCTTTGCCAGTCCAGCAGACTGACACCGCCCGTCCTGGGTGCCACTTGGAGAAGGCTATTTGGACACCAGCTTTCATGTCATTGCTTTTCAAACAGCTGTATGGGTGGCAATCAGCATTTTAAAAATAGAAGAGAGTGAATAGTAGCATGGCTACTGAAATGGTGTGTCTAAATATTCCAAGTGGCTATATAAAACCTGTCTCTCCTAGAGCCCTGCTCCACGCCCTAGGCATCCTCTGAGCCCTTGCCCGTGGCGGAGGCAGTCTTTGCTCAGTACTCGTGTCAGAAGCACACCTGGCTTGCGTGTTTCTTACATGGGACTGCCCTGGGGAAGGCTAATCCATTTTAGTCCTGGAAGACTTTGAACCAAACGCTGCTAGATCCAGCAGGCATCGTGCAGAAACTCACAGCAAGCCCGCTTTCTCTAAGACGTTTCTGCTCATCCCCTGCAGGTTTGTCAGCAGTTGGCCCTTCTCCATCCGTTCCCTCTGAAGTCAGTTAAGTTACTTTACCCCAGAAGTTTCTCTTCTCCCAGGGTCCAGTCAGTCACTGAAGCACACTTCCCACTTCTCAGCCCTGGGTTTCTGACATACTTCTGGAGCTTGTGTCTCAGCAGAGCAGCTGTACTCGCTTTGCAATAGTGAGCAAAGCTTCCAATTCTGATTCCTTCTTTAACATTTCGATATCATCATAACTATTAATAGGGGCTAGATTTAATGTTAATCACTGGTAGTCCTGATGGATTAAATACCACAGAGATATGTTGTTAATTTCCAGCCTCATAGAGTGACAAATCACTTTTCTTGACCACAACAATTACAGAATTTAAAGCAACTGAACAACTTAGAATAGCATGTTTAAGTAAGAAACAAGTGATGGAAAGGTTATGACTCTAGCTATGCTCAAGCTTATGTAGTTTCCTCTTTTAGTACTCTATTTTTATTCTTCATCTTACACGGATATCACAGCTAAACAATTATTTCTCAATAGAAGAGAGATCATTAACTTCCAGAATAAATTCCAAATATGTTTAGAGCAAGGGTGAGGTGTTGTTTTTGTTAGATGTTGGCAGTCTGTGAAGAATAATTTTTTGCATAGCCCCTGACTCTGGTTTCTTTGATTTTTTAAATGATTATAGTAGTTATACCAGTTATTCAAACAGCTAACTTTTAAAAAATCGCACAGTATTCAAATTTAAATTAATTAAAAGCAAATGAGATTTTATTTTGAAAAATATTAAAATTTAGGATACTGTGGCAAACAATATCCTAAAATAATTCTCCCAGGAGTACAAAGAAACTTCTTTTCTAGAATACCTGAAGGCTCACCATTAGAGACAGTAGTCTAATCTAACATAATCTAATGTAATCTTCTGCAGATAAAGAAGCTGAGGAGAGTGAAAAGATGTACTCCTTTGACCAAAAAATGCATAATTTGAACATTGTTCTTGGCGCTGGAGATACAATAATTTAAAAAAACAAAACCTGCCCTCATTGAACTTAAACTCTAACTTACTGACTGCAGTGCATCAGTCCTGCCTGTTCCTGGCTGGTGTAAGGTGCTATATGTAATATACTGTTATTTAATCCTTGCCACACTTTTGAGATAGGTATAGTTGACTGATTTAAAAGGTGGAGAAACTGAGGAGAAAGGTGAATAAACCTGTTTAAGTTATGTGCCAGTAAGGAAGAGTCCAAATTCAAGTCCAGTCTATCTACACTGAAATCCAGTCTATCTACACTGCAGACAGTACTTTTTCCATTATATCATGGGCCTCCTTTCTCCAGATGGACCCAAGCCACCATGATTGCAGCCTAAATCTATCCACACCGTAGTGACTTCCCTGTGTGAACTGCTCAGTGTTGGGGCTTGTCAGGGAGGGTTGGCGGGTGGGGGGACATCTTCAGGAAGGGCGTCAGATCCTCTCATCAGTGCTCACGATGGTGCTGACCAGGAACAGGTGCTTCAAACGCTGCACTTACTGTCCCCAGATGATGGCTTTCCCTTTTCCTGGAGCTGAATAATGTGATTTATTCAGATCCTTTGAAATGGAAATGAATAGGATTTTCCAGTAAAACTTCAGGACTGGGTATGGGCATTTACAAACCCCTGGAGGATGTGCTCTTTCAAAACAAAGATGTAATCCAAGAAAGAGAAAGATATTGGTTCCAGGAAAATTGGATTCAGCAGAGCCCTGCCGGCCATGCAGTAGCCGTTTGGAGCAACCTTTCCATATGGAAGCAGGGAGCTGGAGAATTCTGGAGAAAGGCTGCATGCAAAAAAATGGAAAATGTGGAATTCTCAGGAAAGGAAGATGTTTTACTCAGAAAATAGTGGAATAGGTGGAATACACAGAAAGTGAAGATGTGTATGAGAAAATTTGGAAATAAAATAAGGTAGTTATTAATGCAAGACAAATAACTCTGCAGGAAGGTGAATGCAATTTTAATACACTACTAGACTCTACAGTGAAAAGTCACCCTGGTTTTAGCTAATGGAGTGATCTGCTTATACTAGGAGGATGGGAAAAACAAAGAGCACATAAAAGAGCCACACTGTCACTCTCGTTAAAAGAAATTCATGTCCCCAAATTGATGACTCTATAAAGAATAGTATAAGTCTCTTAAAAAAGTAAATACGGAGTAATCACTGGACGATTCAGGTAAGAGAATTAAATACAGTTGTGTCTGGTAAGCTGGAGTGGTGAAAAATAACAGGAAAAACTGTGGTTGAGTGTGGTTTTTTTGTTTGTTTTGTTTTGTTTTTTTATAAATTTATTTATTTTAGTTTTGGCTGTGTTGGGTCTTTGCTGCGCACGGGCTTTCTTTCATTGCGGCCAGCGGGGGCCACTCTTCGTTGCAGTGTGAGGGCTTCTCATTGCTGTGGCTAGTCTTGTTGCAGAGCACCGGCTCTAGGTGCAAGGGCTTCAGTAGTTGTGGCACGTGGGCTCAGTAGCTGTGGCTCATGGGCTTAGTTGCTCCGTGGCATGTGGGATCTTCCCGGACCAGGGCTCGAACCCGTGTCGCCTGCTTTGGCAGGCAGATTCCTAACCACTGCACCACCAGGGAAGCCCCGGGTGTGTTTTTTAATGATAAATCAATTTCACTACTAATTGAGTTCTTCATTTTAGACATGTATTAGTTTGATAAAAATTAAATCAAGGATTTATATAATTTAAATAAATTGGCTCATCTAAATTCATACAAAAATGTGTGGAAGATTTACAAATAGAACCTGTTTCTCCAGATTCCCCAAAAATCTCCAGATGATTTTTTTCAAACTAGTTCAGTTAAAGAAATACTTTTGTGAGATCCTTCCATCCAGCCACTGTACTGGGCACTGAGAACTCTGTCACATATGGTGTTGTCCGTGACTGGCTGCAGCGGGGAGTAGGGTCTGACATGTCCAGTCCTGTCTAAACAGGTGGGTTAACCTCGGGGGCTTAGCTTGAGGTGAAGGTGTAGCTTGAGGTGAAGGTGGGCAAAGACCCCACCTCCTGATGGGAGACTGGCGTGGCTTTGGGATGTCTGAAGGGGAGAGTGAGGCACGTGGTGAGGAACCTGCAGGGAAGAGGGCAGATCCACATGGTCCAAGAGTGTGTGTGGGAGAACCACAAATATTTTAAGACTAATGTCGATTAAATTCAGAAGTGGTAGAGAAAAGCTGGAAGATTAGAAATCATTAAGCATTTTTCTATGTTATATTTAACTGAACTATATAAAGTACCATTTCTTTTTTTTTTTTTTTTTATGCTCATTTTTTTTTTTTAACATCTTTATTGGGGTATAATTGCTTTACAATGGTGTGTTAGTTTCTGCTTTATAACAGAGTGAGTCAGTTATACATATATATATGTTCCCATATCTCTGCAACCTGAACTTTTAAGAGGAATCAGAGGTTGTTGGGAAGGTTGTTAAAACCCAAATTTGCAACTGGAATGCTTGCTGAAAGCACCTGGTTACCTCAGCAGTCAATATAAATTACAGAGGCTTTCGTCCTTATCCCCTCCTGGGGCACGTGGAGCACAGCCCTAAGGGAACTCCTATTACTCTTTTTTCCAGTGCTCCAGGAGACGTGCACATCTGTTGTTGACACATGTGGAACCTCAGCTCTCCCACCACCTCTCACACTGTTGATGTGATCATGATATTTTCAAACCTAAGGAAGGACCTCCAGGCAGAAGGAAGACACACCTGACACAATTAAAACCAAAACAGTTGGCACACTGGGATACAGATGAGGAATTTACTGCCTTTCTCTGTACACTCCGAGCTGCTGGATGTTAGTGAAGGGTTAAGCTAAGGACAAAATTAAAGAATTGTATCTGTTTTCTTATTACATGAAGAGGTTGCATCACTTGGTTTTTCCTTAAAATCTCTGACCATAAAATTGTGACCCTTTCCTAATTTACCTGGGCTACTTCAAGTTTACTTTGGGGAACTCCTTTCCACAGACAGATTGACATTGCCTTTTAGGATCTTGCAATGCATGCTGGTTAAGAATCTTAGCCTGGGAACCACCCGGACCTGGGTCTGATACTTGACTCACCGCCTACTTACTAGCTGGGTGACCTCAGGCAAGTAGCTTCCCCTCGGCAAGCCCATCTCCTTATCTGTAAAGCAGGTAGGACACCCCACTGCCAGCCTGGGAGTATTCTTGTGAGGATTCAGAGAGACCTTGGTATCAAGTCTTCCTCTCGGTGACCGACGCATAGTTAAGTACTCAATAGTTTCTTTGTTTTTACCATTGTAATTGTTTTACAAAAGAGAGTCGAACAGATAAAATGCACAAGCTGACCTGTAACATAATTGAAAAACTTAAGGCAATGCACATGTATTTTGGCAGTTTAGAATGTGATAACTGGACAAACGTTTCTTCCTTGTTGAGTGCTCAGCAAAGTCTGCATACTGTGCTATTAGAAATGCCTGTTATAAGGGGAACAGACCTCCACCAGGTTCATAGTATCATTTGAATTTGAAGGCATTCCTTTCTCACAAAAGGAATTGCCATTTGAAAGGACAAGTCCCTATGAGGAGTAGAACAGACAGCAGAAGGTCTTGGCTTTTAGCTGCCTGAGCCATCTCAAATAATTCATCCAGTCTTCTTGACCTCTGCTTCAACCTCTCTGTCCAGGAAAGCAACAGGTATATTGCATGCAAGGAGGTTACTGATTCCTTCAAGTTTGATTTTGGGGTCAGATAGAACTAGCTTCAAATTCTAGCTGCACAGCATGCAAGCTGTGTGGCTAATGATTTTGAGCCCTAGTTTATGCCTCTGGGAGGAGATTAATGGGGTACCTTCCTGATAGGTTTGCTGGGAGGATTAAAAGAGAGCAAATTGCCCAAGCTTTGCAAATGGCAGCTAATAAAATAATGAAAACTTTTTGCTTTCAGAACTCTATCTTAAATTGAGGACTCCAAAGAGCTTCTGTGACTATTATTAATTTTTAATTAAAAGTAAGTTAAAATTTATTTTATTACTATGAGAAACAAAATGAGAAACTTTAAAAATATTTGTGTATTAATTTAAAAATCACAGCAAACTCTTAATATGCTAACATAAAAATACATTTTTAATAAAAAGTAACTTTTTTTAAAAAAAGGAACAAAAGAGAAGACTTCATTAGTTTTTTTTTTTCAAGTCCCTTTAATGTCTTAGTAGGAAGGAGTGGAATTCTCATATCTGCTTCCACTAAAATCTGTTGCAGTATCACACATTACTTAGCTTCTGGAAAACTCCACTTTACACCCTAGATGGAATGAAAGCAGAGAAAAGCAAATAATACCTTGGCATTATAAAAATAGTTTTGACCTCATGGACTCCCTGAAAGGGACTCAGGGACCCCCCACTCTTTGAAAACAACCGACTTGGGACAACTGTCTTTCAAACTCTCAAACTGTAGATGATCCAAAGGCTTATGTAGAAAAAGAATGTTACAATGCATAAGAGAAAGAGAAACATCAAGGCCAAGAATATAGAATATCTGAGTCCCACTGAAGAATTTACTTTTAGAAATAAGCTTGTACTCAAGTACGGGGCAGGAGAACAGCAGGAGCCCGAACATATTTACAGAATCAGGCAAGTATCAGGCAAATATATTCTCCAAACAGACTGGACAAACTTGTGATGCCAGTAATCCAGACATCACAGATCACTGCTTCTATGTCTCTTTCTCCGTTCTCCACCACTCCACACCAGCACTGCAGGAAAATACCCATTTGCTCTCTGGATTATCGAATGTTGTAGTTATACCCCACCAGGGCATGGTGACTCAAACCCAGAAAAACTCATGGGTTTTTCAAACACACAGACCTGGGTTCAAAGGCTCGAATTGCCACTTAAGAGCTATGTAGTCTTGGAAAAGTTACTTAAATTTACTGAATCTCATGTATATGATGGGGATTGTGATGGACTAAAAATGACCATATTCTCTGCAACTCCTCCCATCAAAAGTGTGGAATGCAATGGAATACTACTCAGCCATAAAAAAGAAACCTTACCATTTGCAATAACATGGATGAATCTAGAGGGCATTATACTAAATAAGTCAGACAAAGACAAATACCACATGTGATCTCACTTATATGCAGAATCTAAAAAACTAAACAAAATGAAAACAGACTCATAGATACAGAGAATAAATGGATGGCTGCCAGAGGGGAGGGTGGGTGAAATAGCTGAAGAGGATTAAGAGGTATAAACCTCCAGTTATAAAATAAATAAGCCTGAGGATGGAATGTATAGCACAATAATGGTCAATAATACTGTCATAACTTTGTATGTGGACAGATGGTTACTAGATTTCTCGTGTGATCATTTCATAATGTATGCAAGTCAAATCTCTATGTAGTACACATGAAACTAACATAATATTGTATGTCCACTATCTTTCAATAAGATTTTTTTTAATTAATTAAATTTATTTAACACACATAGAGCTAATTCAAGTAATCTCCTTCTTGAGTGAGCTTTGGAGTTTTTGTCTTCAAGGAATTTGCCCATTTCAAGAAAGTAATCAAATTTTTTAGCAAAGTTGTTTATTATATTCTCTTAATCCTTCTAATGATGTAGATCTCTAGTGATATTTTTTCACTCCTTACACATAATGTATATATTCTACCTTTTTTTTGAATTTTTGAATTTTATTTATTTTTTTATACAGCAAATTCTTATTACTTATTCATTTTATACATATTAGTGTATATACGTCAGTCCCAATCTCCCAATTCATCAATAATGAATCTTTCAATAAGATTTTTTGAAAGTTGAAGTCTATTTTCTCATGTCTTGAATTGGGCTGGCGCTGAGTCTGCATCACTCTATGTGGTCGAAGCGGCAATACTTAACTTTTGAGCATGGTTTCAAGAGGCCCTGCAGCTTCCACACTTACCCTGTGGAACCCTGAGGCCCCCGTGCTGTGATGAAAGATTCCATGGAGGAAGAGGGCCAGCCATCTCTGGTGAGGCCCCAGACATCTTATCCCATCCAGCCTCAGCCAAGCAGCCATATGGAGAGTTCCGGTGAAAACAGCAGAACCACCACCCATTCAGCCCACAGAACTGTGAGAAATGATCATTCTGTTTTAGGCTACTAAATAGATGGGTAGTTTCTAGGGTGACCAATTTGTCCCAGTTTGCCTGGGACTTGCCCACTTTTAGCTGCCAGTCCCACATCCCAAGAAACCCCTCAGCCCTAGTTGGTCACCTATTTGTAGCACAATTGCAAATACCTTACACAGGAATAAGAGCGTTCAACTCAGTGTTTGAGAGAATTAAGTGAAATGATGAGGTAAAGGCAAAATATAGACAGAGCCCATAAAATGAAAGGTTTTGTTTTTCTTTTCAATTTATAAAATAACTTTATAATAATTTATAATTACTCTATCTTTAATAAAATAATATTTCCATAGCTAATTAAAATTTGATCTTTTATCTTTGTCTATAACTGAACTTCTCATTCAGGGCCCTAATTGCTTTTTTTCTTTTTTTAAATTAGTTTATTTATTTTTGGCTGCGTTGGGTCTTCGTTGCTGCACGCGGCTTTCTCTAGTTGCGGCGAGCGGCGGCTACTCTTCGTTGCTATGCGCGGGCTTCTCATTGTGGTGGCTTCTCTTGTTGCGGAGCACGGGCTCTAGGCACGTGGGCTACAGTAGTTGGGGCACATGGGCTCAGTAATTCTGGCTCGCAGGCTCTAGAGCTCAGGCTCAGTAGCTGTGGCGCACGGGCTTAGCTGCTCTGCGGCATGTGGGATCTTCCCGGACCAGGGCTCGAACCCGTGTCCCCTGCATTGGCAGGCGGATTCTGAACCACTGCACCACCAGGGAAGTCCCGGGACCTAATTGCTTTAAATATACCAGAGAGCATTCTCTGCTGGAGAATGCTGCATTTTCAGCTAAGCACGAAGGTAGCAGGCCCCTGGGAAATTATGAACCAAAAAGAGAAAGAAAACATTGGACTTAGCTAAATTCAAACTGGCTGTGAGTTCTCAAAAGAGTATCACTGTTGAAGATGGAAAACACTTAATATTATGTCATTCTGGGTGGGTCTAGAACAGGACCTTTTTTTGGACAATATTTTTCCCCAGGGGCATGTCTAGTGAAAACATAATCCACGGAGATGATCTGCAGATAAGGTCAATGCCATGTGCCCACAAAAAGGCAGAATCTCGGGGGCCTACTGGTTAAGAGAGTTGAAACCTTTGAAACTCTATTTTAGAGCTTTCCTTAGGAAGAAAAGTGGGAGGCTGGGGTGGTGGTGGG